>NW_022474684.1:0-172062 GCF_009176365.1 Aspergillus alliaceus | reverse complement strand
CCCCCCCCCCAGAAAAAGAAAAAGAAAAATTTAGAAAAGAAGAGACGACCGCTTCATTTACCCTTGACCAGGGTATTTACGAAGTATACATTTTACTTTTTTTTTTTTCTTTTCTTTTTACTTTTCTAACCAACCAACTGACTGGAGAGTCCAGACACGGAACCGTCGTTTGACTCAGCTTTAGGGATAGTTAACGTACCACTATCTCCACTCACTCCTTAGCTGCTCGCTTGCGCCATTCATCCCGCATCGGTCCACCGGCTCGCAGTCTGTAATCCATGCTCGACGTTATTCTTGTACAACCACCCCGTCTGTCGTCGTTTCTACCCGCTCCTTCCCTTCGTTGGTCTACTGCGCAGATTTGAATCATCTTCCCCATACAGCTGTTGGTGTTTCCCCGCACGGTCCTAGTCGGCCGGTAGTCGAAATGGCGGAGACCGCAGGCATGAACGGCGGTCCTATCGCCGAGGACAATATCATCAACCGCCGCGGCGGTGAGTCGATCTATCAAAGCTGCGTCAACCTCAAAAAGCGACTCGGAGAACTCCCAAACTTTGAAGCCCACTTGCAAGAGATGGAGGAAGAAGATCTAGCCCAGGGAAACACCGACCCTGTGGCGTCGCTATGGAATTGCCTCCGGAATGGGTACCCCTTGTTGACCATCTATAACGCCTCAAGCCCCGAAGAATACCTCGAGGTCGATCCCGAAAAAATCCCCGAAGCCAAACGCCCCAAAGCCGCCACTTTCAAGTTCCTTCAGGCGTCTCTGAAGGAGTTGGGGTTCCCCCAGCAAGACTGCTTCCTCATCACCGACTTGTATGGTGAGAGTACAACCGGATTTATCAAAGTGATCAAGATGGTGAACCGGGTGTTAGATATTTTAGAAATGCAGGGTCAGCTGAAGCGAACTTCCGATGTCCCGTCCCGCGCCCCGGAAAAGGGAGCCGTAAAACTTACCAAGCGAGAGCACATTTTGAAGGAGCTGTTGGAGACGGAGCGCGACTATGTCCACCATCTTCAGAATCTGCAAGCGCTCAAGAAGGAGCTGGAGGAGACGGGGGCTCTGACTGGCGATGCTAGCCATCAAATCTTCTTAAATCTAAACAACCTCCTTGATTTCGCCCAACGATTCTTAATTCGCATTGAGCAGCACTACGCCTTGCCGGAAGAAAGACAGAACTGGGGCAAGTTGTTTATCCAACACGAGGAAGCTTTCAGGCAGTACGAACCGTTTATCGCCAACCAGATGCGTTGCGACGAAGCTTGCCTAAAGGAGTGGGACAAGATCCATACAGCCCCGAGGACTATTGACTTGAAGCAAATGGTTGCCCAACCCTCGACACTAAATGGGTTCTTTGTCAAGCCTTTTCAGCGGCTGACCAAATATCCTTTGATGCTTTCGGTGAGTATTCTGTGTTCTCGAGCGTCCTTGTCGGTCGTGTGGTTCTAACCTTGGATATTAGGAACTGCGTAAGCAGACTGAAAACCCGGATCTGCAGACTGATATTACCCGTGCTATCGACGCTATCCAGTGTGTCCTCGATTCTGCAAATGATGCTATTGATAAAGAACATCTGGCCTCCGCCTTCGTCGAACTTGATGAACGGGTAGACGACTGGAAGTCGCTCAAAATAGATTCGTTTGGTGAATTGCTTCGATACGGTACATTCACTGTTTTGAAGGGAGACAATGGCAAAGATTCAGAAAGAGAGGTTTGTTCCCTTTCCGTCGCCTGTCCTCATACAACCCTCCCCCAAACACATTATCCTGTCTTTGGAAGCGGTCTACTCATCGGAGAGATGAGCAGTGATCTGCACAATCGCATTTTGTTTGATGGTATCTCTGTTTACCTCTCCTTGTCCGTTGGCTTCGTGTTGCTATATATTACAACCACGGATCCGGAAGTTAAATACACTGAATAATATGATTGCTGACTTTGCTCGGGGTGTTTACCCCATTCTTTGAGTCTAGTATCATATCTATCTTTTCGAACGCATCCTCCTCTGCTGCAAAGATATCAACCCGAACAAACAGAAAACGAAACTCATGGTGGGCAAAGATAAGCCGGCAGCCACTGTTAAAGGAAAGCCACGCCTCCAACTTAAGGGCCGTATCTACATGGCAAACGTAACTGATATAGTTTGCATTCAGAAGCCGGGTACGAGACTCTGGCCCTCATCCTCAAATGTCTTGGACTGAACTGACACTGGTTTGCAGGATCTTATCGGATTCAAATCTTCTGGAAAGGTGATCCAGGCGTAGTGGACAACTTTATAATTCGTTATAATAACGAAGATTCTATGCGCAAATGGTACAAGGACATTGACAATCAAAGAGCAATTCAAGCAGAACATCGCAGCGCACGGAATACCGGTACATCGGAGACCGAATTCACGTACATGAGGAACATGGCGAACATGCCTAATCCGTACCAACAAGAATATGATGCCGAAGAGCAGGCAACTAAGGAGGCTGGTTTCTTCTCCGAATTTCCCATGAGTCGAAATGCATCGAGCACCAGTCTCCGGACGCGGTCCGCAACGGGCGGAAGTGGTGGCTCCGGCCCGCCTTTGTCAACTAATCGCCCGCATCGCTTCCCCATGCCAGATCCGAATCTTTCTGTGCACACACAATTCCCCAGTGGCAGTATGTCACCGGCTGAGAGAAACGCCAACTCTTACTTTTCTCCTGTTGTCGAGACGCCATCCACAAGGTCAAGCTCGCAGTCCACTGGTTATTCGTACGGCCGCCAGACACCAGGCAGTACTTGGAACGAAGAACCCAATCGGTATACTGCACCCGCATTGTCTCGTGGTGTTTCTCGGGACGGCTCAAACCAGAATCCCTATTTTAGTGGAGCACCCAACGGGCGGGGGGCTCAGCGTCCTTCCTTGCCTCCTATGTCTGGTACTTCTAATGGCATGGCACAGCGGATGCGTTCTGCGAGTAGCCCGGACATACATCATCACAATCCTGAATCGCGTCGGTACATGGGCGCGCACACAATGCAGACAGTCGACAATGTGCCCGTACCGCCGATCCCTGCTCACATGGCCAGCATGAAGGCACCTGTCAATAGGAGCCAAGCCAATTCACCAACCAATACTAGTCTCCCTAGCCGAAACGGAAATACCATTAGTGGACAACACACGCATTTCCATGAGCCTCAGTATTCTGAATCTCGAGCGAATCAGCCGGCTTCGGACCATCCTACATCCCCACTGAGCCACGAACCCGACGAGGAGCCTCTCATGCCAACCCAACTCAAAGCCAAGGTTAACTTCGACGATAACTATGTCACGTTGGTGATCGCTAGCAACATTATGTTCCGATCCCTTACAGATCGAGTCGATGCGAAGCTAGCCCGGTTCACTAATCTGTCCATTGGGAGCAAATCGGTCAGATTACGTTACCGCGATGAGGACGGAGATTTCGTCACTATTGACAGCGATGAGGCCGTTCAGTTGGCATTTATGGAGTGGCGGGAGCAACATCGTGACATGCTTACCCGAGGTCAAGTTGGCGAAATTCAACTCTATTGCCAAGCAGTCGAGAATTAAATGCAATATACCTGAAGCGAAGCGCTCTTTGTCATGTTTTCTTTACTATGTTCTATCTATTCTCTTCTCTTCTCACCTCATTTCTTTACCTTTTCTTCTTCTATTTTCTTTTGCTATTTAAAATTCCCCCTTTCGCTCTGGTTGTCTACGGAGATGGAAGGAAAGAAGAGGCGTCTATTTAGGAATTGCCGGCGTTGTTACAGGTTTTCTGCAACTCATTTCCAACTGGATTGGCTTGAGGACTATTGAGGAGCCATTGGTCCAAATTTTATGAACAAAAGAAAAGGGAAAGGGGCTGGGTTCGGTTTTTTATATTCTGTTTCTCTTTTTCCTTCCTTTCCTTTCTTTTCTTTTTCTTTCTTCTTATTTCCTTCTTGACCTCCTTTCCTGTAACCACTATGGTGTGTTATCGGGAGCTGTTTGATGTTGATCTTCAACCTAACCAAGTGCATTTTATCCGGGGCCCTCTTGTCGGGTGAGATGCTTATGATGACTGACTTTTATTTAACTTTGTTCAAGCCCCTTCCGTCCCTGTGTGTGGGCAATGACTGCATGATGTATGTACGTATACTGCTGTTCTATTGAACAGACCGATTTCCAGGTTAAAGAGATGAGATGTATAGTGAGCTTGTATTTCCAGGGCTGGCTCTTCTGATGTTGGACTTGGGTCGCGAGTTTGAGCGGGTATTTCTATGTTTCGCTTTCTTTCCTTTTCATGTTTGCATCAATTTGGGGTTGGGTTGGGTAGGCTGGCATAGACTAGGCGAATTGTTTCCGTTTTGAGTGAGTGAATAGGAAAAACGAATCCCCAAATTATTGGAAGTGCGACTTCGGGATAGAAAGACAAGAATTAATTATAGCCCATCGGATGGAATCCGAAGAGCCCCACCGGCGCCTCCCCTGATCGGGAAGCAATCCAGACCATCGGCACCGCAACCGCTTTTCAGGCCCGAATACCGTCCCGATTCCCCCTACGTCCTAAGTCGGCTCATAATAATAATGTAACAACACTCCGTACGTAAGTCATAGACAGTATAGAATATAATAGAATAGGGGGAGACCTTCCCCCCCTCCTCTCTTTACGCTGATGAGACATTTTTCAACCTTCGTCTAGGCGATGCGGCCAGTGCTGACGGAGATCGATCCCTCTAAGGTGAATAGGAGCCCAACGGCCGAGGACTATGTTCCATATTGAGGGATTATCTAGTGCGGGATATAATCTTTTTATCATTGGTTCGATCCATAGTACTTTGGGGTCGGGCTAAGTCTCTCCAAAGGTAAAATTGGAGTCGACAGAAAGATGCCTGAGAGAGGGCGTTTGCGAGCCTTAAAATGGCCATTCATTCATCTTGCCGTCCTCTTTTCTTTTTCTTTTACCTTCATATTTAACAACGCCGGTCACGGTCGATGCCCTGCTTTTCTTTTTGATCTATATAGAATTATTGCTTACTCCTCATTCTGGGCGCCCTTGAGTTTTCATTTCTTTTTCTATTCTATACTCTTGTTCTGAGAGCCAAGAAAACGCATAAATCTATCAAACTACTTTTAATCCCTCGCATCAACATTTCTGCATTGTTGCCAAGCAGTAATCATGTCATTTTCCGGACGTCGCGTGAGCATTTTGCGTCCTTCCAACAGGCGATTTTCGCTGGGCAAGGAGTTGTCGGAGAATGGTGCGTTGTTCTCATTTTCTAATTGGTGTTAAGCATGTTTGTAGTACCAGCGGAATGAGGGGTTCCCAATAAAAAAACTCATATCAAATCAAATCATCGCGAACATTCCAACTAACAAAACACACCTTTACAGAACTCCGATCAGAAACTCACCGTCAATTCCGAAGTGCTCACGAAGGCCACCGTCCCCATGCTGGTCTCGATGCCTCACGTGCCTCAACCGGTGTTGTCTGGTGTACAGAACGTGCGACTGAACACGGCTACGCAGAGGATCCCTCCGCATGGGCGAACCTGGGACAAGGTGCCCCTGAAGCCGACGATGAGATCGAAGGCAGTTTCCCTCGCCCCACGAGCATTCCCATCACCTCTGCTGCGCGTGAGTACGGCCCCACGGCCGGTATCAAGCCCCTCCGCGCGGCTGTCGCTCGGTTGTATAATGAGCATTACCGTCAGGGCAAGGAAAGCCAGTACACTTGGGAGAATGTCTGCATTGTCCCCGGTGGGCGTGCGGGTTTGATTCGAATTGCAGCCATCCTGGGCAATTCGTACCTGTCCTTCCCCATTCCCGACTACTCTGCGTATTCTGAGATGTTGACCCTGTTCAAAAATGTAAGCATTGGGTTATTAGTGGTCTCTCCCGCAGCGCAGGCTGCACATACAGACTTTGTCTGTATCACGATAGCTCACAAACCATCTTCTAGATCGCTCCTATCCCCATTCCCCTCTCCCAGAATGACCATTATCATATTCACCCCGACAAGATCGCAGAGGAAATCGCACGTGGTACTCAGGTGCTCTTGACATCGAATCCCCGTAATCCGACTGGACACTTTGTTTCCAGCGAGGAGCTGGCTAAAATCCAAGACATCTGCAGAGATCGCGCAACGTTGATTTTGGACGAATTCTATGGAGGCTACAATTACACCACCGACTGTGACGGCACAACTCTCAGTGGTGCTACAAATGTGGAGGACGTAAATCAAGATGGTTGGCTAGCTCCCAGAAACTACGTGTGATTTTCCCATGCTAACCTTGACAGATGTCCTGCTCATTGATGGCCTCACGAAGCGTTTCCGTCTGCCTGGTTGGCGTATCGCCTGGGTTGTCGGTCCCAAGGAGTTCGTTGACGCCCTTGGTTCCGCTGGTTCCTACCTGGACGGAGGTGCCAACGTGCCGTTCCAGGAAGCCGCCATTCCTATGCTCGAGCCGTCGCTGGTACGCGCGGAGATGAAGGCCCTCCAGCAGCATTTCCGTGAAAAGAGAGATTTCGTTGTCCAGCGCTTGAGAGAAATTGGATTCCGTATCCAGGACGTTCCTCAAGCCACCTTCTACATTTGGCTTGATTTGACTTCTTTGGAGCCCCCGCTTCCCAAAGAGGCGAACATCTCCGACGGTCTGAACTTCTTCAACGCCCTCCTGACTGAGAAGGTCATTGTGGTGCCTGGTATCTTCTTCGACCTGAACCCGGCCAAGAGAAGAGACCTGTTTGACAGCCCTTGCCACCACTTTGTCCGTCTGAGTTACGGACCGAAGATGGATGTGCTGAAGAAGGGTCTTGATGGCATTGAAAGGGTTATCCGCCGTGCGCGGGGAGAGGCCCTCAAAGCTCAATGGGAAGACGAGGTAGCAGTTGCTGACGACTAAGCGAACTGACGCGTTAGTACATGAGTTAACATCATGAATATAGATTTAAGGCTAGTATTATATGAACGGGAGTCAGCTTATTTCCCAGAGCCCGTGCTTTTCTTTCTATTTATGACCCCTTAAACTTGCTGTACGGAGGATCGTAGTCCCATATAGAACGACTTTCATAGAGACGGCCCCTTAATTTGGGTCAGCTTCGCGTAGCACGTGACCCTGTCGGTCGGCCTGCCAGCCAACTATTCTTCTATTCCTTCCATTTATTGTCCAACCCATGCTTTCATGATCAAAGACAGTTGAGGTAGCGACAAGCGCACAGGCTGCGATGCGCAATATGTTGCGCACGATATTATGGCCTGGAATTTCTACCGCATCCTTAATTACACTGTCTTCATTGTTCTCTCGGTTGTCCTCTTCTGTCTCATAGTCCTGACCCCAGCGGACGCGATCTACCAGTGCTACATTACATCGCGACTCACAAATATCTTCATTATTAGCGGTGGCTACATCGTGACGTTTATACTAGCGGCGCTGATCTACGCAACCCGGATTTATACCAATCGCAGTGCCTTAGCAGGTATTCCCAAAGCATGGATCCCGGTCGAGAAGGAAGACGTCGGGAAGAGCGTGAGGCGACTGGTGGTTGAGGGTCTTGCTCGCAGTGCTATCATCGCTTATCAAGCCAGACCAAGGGATACAACTGCAGATGGAGAGAACTTTGCCGACTACCCTATGCTCCTAATAGACCGTGATCGCCCTCCTTGGGGCGATGTCGAACACCCGGGATGGTCTTCTCCTGCATCTCCCGATGTGCCCGACCTGCCGTATCGGACGGTGATCCAAGAACTTCCAAATTTGATCGAAGCCAAAGCGGTCTCTCTCGCTCCCCCCGACCCCTTTTTGTCCGTCCCCCGCTCGTTCAACTCCTCTGCCCCTGACGCTGAGCAATCGATCCCGGACACACGAGTAGTAGACATCCTACGCCGACCAGTGTCGATGGGTGTGCGGGAGTACTTGCAACATCTCACCGTTCTGAACGTTATCAAGCCGCCCGAGATCGGTGCGGAATTCACCGCACTATATGAGCGCGCGCGCTTTTCATCCCATGAGCTCCACGAGGCGGAATTTCGGGAGTTGATGCACGTATTCGCCGAGCTTTTGAAAGGGATGCAGTCGCTGGATACGCAGATTATGGACGATATATATGCTGAAAGCCATGGGGACGATAGCGAGTCCATCATCGGGCCTTCGGACGAGGAAGGAGAGACCGATACGGTAGATTATCACGACGATAGCGAGTCATTCTCCCGAGGCCGAACCAATAGTTTACAGCCATCAAATGCATCGACCTGGGAGGGCCGCTCAATTTACACAACATCCGGAAAGCAGAGCCATCAGTCACCTGTTTGGCCGAGAAACCTCGATCCGCACCGGCTGGCCACGCCTCGGACGCCCTCAATACGGTCGCTTAGACAGGTCCAGTCGAACGCGTCGGGCAGTTCTGGTGGAAGCGTGATACATTTGGTAGATACCCATGGGCCATCAGATTTGCCCTACGCCATTAAGTTCAACGGCAGTTCACATAATAATAGAACATGACCATTAATGTTTGTCTTAATTATTCTAATTGGATTGAGATAGTGCAGTAGCGCCTTTCTTACTAAAATCACCCTATGAAGCATTTACATTGGCCTTGATCAGTAGTGTATCCCCGTCCCCATTCGACCAGCCCTAATAACCTGATTCAGAAAGAAGATTGATAGTCCATCAGCCAATCACGGCCCGTTCGGAATTGGTTCCGTTCTTGGCATTAGTGATTGATAAGATACTGCTTTTCCAGAATAGCAATTTGTCAGATTCACCCCCAACACTTCCTTACCTTGGAACAACATCCTTCCCACGCAATGCAAGCTCTCTGGCGACGCGGTACCTCCCTCTTCGGATCAACTCCATCAGATTCTCCCAAAGAGATCGGGTCCGTCGAGGATTTCCGAACCGCCCCTACCCCCGACACACTATTCACTAAGGTCGATCCCTCCATCGATGGGGAAGAATGTCTCCACGACTGCGCTTCATGCACTGTCCGGTACCCCGCTAAATTCGAAGTCGACTACGAGGATACCCTATACTCAAATGTCACCGGCTGGGCAACCCACCTATTAGTTGCGACTGGTAAAACAGACTGGGTAAGAGATGTAGCAGACGAACAGGGCAGCGTAATGGAAGCCATTGAAAAGGGAGGCCTGGAGCCCAGTAACGGGGTACGTCCTGTCCCAACTTAACCCCAAATTTTACCCTTATCCTTATGAGCACTGCTAAGCCACCGCACAATCACAGAAATTGAAACTCTCTGCCTCCAACATGCCCGTCCCAGACGAATACCACCACCACGACTCAGGAAAGCAACCCACGACCGTCCTCCTTCTCCCAAGTTTCACCATCGTCGACCACGTCACGCCGGCCCTGGCCCCCGACCTGATCAAATACTTTGTCAGCCCTGCCCCCACGACCACTACTCCCCTGGGCGCTCTCCCGGGGGCAATTGAGCAATCCGCATCCGAAGATCAATCGCAACCGTTACCACCCTCTCCTGACCTACTATCGTTGACACCCCTCCGGTCGCGGCCCTGTTCTCATGCGGCTGTGATCCTCCTCTGTTCCCAGCGCACAAGGGACGCCCGATGCGGCCAGTCTGCGCCTCTGCTTCGGAAAGAATTCGAGCGTCACTTGCGCCCGTTAGGATTGTACCGTGATCTTGATGATGAGCGGCCCGGTGGTGTTGGGGTCTACTTTATTAGCCATGTTGGAGGGCACAAGTATTCTGCGAATGTGATTGTATACCGGCGTCGCGATTTCGAGTGGCATCGTGGCGATAAACAGGAGGCGTCGGCGAAAGGGGAGGAGGGCGCGGCGCAGGGGATCTGGCTGGCGCGCGTTAGACCGGAGGACTGCGAGAATATTGTCCGATATACGGTGCTGAAGGGGAAGGTGGTCAAGCCGGAGCAGATCAGAGGAGGATTCGATCGGGAACGGGGGGTGATGAGTTGGTAATTCGTTACTTTAGTTGTGGTATACTCGGTACATATAAAAAGTACACATCGAGAGATAGGGTTGTGTACGAGTATGGGCATAGATCTAAGACGATATTTAAATGGTGTATGACTAGAGTTATGTTTGCCCCATCCAGTAGATAGTTAATCCATGTAGTTGTGCCATTGAGCTTCGTAAAAGCAGGCGTGAGTTATTCAAGCACTGCTAAGCTAGCAAAGCCCATCCGAATCCTGTTTGGCATGCGTGTAGCATTGAGAAATGGCCCTGGAGCCATTCTGCTCTGTGTCAAACACTATGAAGCAAGGGGTTTGTTTCACAACATAGTTTATTAAACAGCCGAATATCTCTCCCATTTACCCTGAATCGACCCAATAAGTCATCGCCTACACAGTTCCGATCAGTAAGAGAACAACTATCCCTGTGCTATTTTAGCACAAGAGACAGCTCTTAATCAGCGACCTAGTCCACATCACCATGTATCATTCCTAGATAAAGGGTCAGGCCAATGAAAAATCAATATGCTATCAAACTACGCGGTCTATATTCTAGACCGCACCGTCGCAAGCAATCTAAAAGAAATACGGCCTTCAAACAGGAGAGAGATGGGGAAAGAGGACTCGCCGAGACAGTATTCTCGGCCTTATTGTTTATTCTTTCTCGTCGGGGTGAACAAACACGGGACTGCCCTGGTCTCCCTTACTGATACTCAACCTCTAAGATATGTATCAGTTGGAAGAGTGGCCATCTGCCGGAAGCTGGGAAGGCTCCGTACGTGCCTTCATTGCAGTGTATCTGTTATGACTACATTCTTCGTTCGGGGCTTATAGAGTGTTGGCCAGCGCTCAGGTACAGAGGTACACTTGTTATTCCGGCTCCACGTTTGCATTGACAGCTCGTGGGGGATTATATTGAAAGGATAGTGGGTGAGTAACTCGGTATTCAATACGTATGGGTCAAGTGCATCTGGCTGGGTTGTTTATTCCCTTATTGCTATCTGAGCATGAGATGTTAGCATGGAAAGTAAATTCGCGAGAGACACGTGCCTTGGCCTGGGAGGTACGCGGTTTAAACTCTGATATCCATTGTCCGCCATAGGGTATAGCCGGCGTCATGTCGAGAATCTAGACGTGTTTGTGATCCAGATAGCCCTCTCACTGTCTAGCTCAAAAGTAAAAAGAGTCGTAGTGTGAAGACGGTTTACCAGAAGTGCCTCACGCCATGAAGCGGGACTAATTTACCTCTCATTTCCGATCATCCACCAGTGTCCAGAAGAAGATTGTAGAGCGCTTACAATGGGCCCTAGATGGTATATCCCTCGTTTAAAATTGCCAGAATGAGCATAGTTGCAGCCTTTTTTCCCTGTAAGAATATCAAATCTAATTTAACGTGGTGACCGGATCCTCATTTGCTTAGTTCAAGCTCAAGGAAAGATGTATAGTAGATTCCTCTATCCGAATTCCAGCGTATTGGAATGGATGAAGGTCGAGGAGGAACACGAGAGGATTGACTAATATATGCTGTTTTATTGGTCAATCTCCACCATCCTCTTACCTAAGACCAAGGACTAACTAGTAGTAATTAGTAGTGATTGTCTAGAATTAGTAGAATCACTAATCGAGTAGTATCGAGTAACAGTCGAGGTAGGATGGATATGTGTGCATAGTGCAGTGTGCACAACACACCACCAGGAGAGTCGGCAGACAGACTAGACTCCCCTAGGGTAGCACTACTAAATTAGTCCTGGAATACTACGGCGCCAGTACTCCGTACGTAAAGGATCCACTCCCGGAGATACAGGAAAAACAACAACCCTCTTCAGTGCAATGGACCCTCCGTAATTGGTCGGGGCACACGAACAGGTTGAAGTTGAGTTCTCGACCCACCTTGCTGGTGTTGATCTTCCAATTTCATTTCACGAAGGAGGAACGGACTGGCAATGACAATAGATACTACAGACGAATAGAGTTAGCAGCAGACAATCATTGTTCATGGTACCCTCGACTACTCTGAGACAGGTAGTAGTTATGTTTCGGTGTGCCTGACCGACTGTGCCAAGATTGAAAGCCCTTGACCCATGGGAGGATCGATTCTGGTCAACCTTCTTTTAAGTTCCGTGGGCTCGAAGGTCACGGTTTGTTTGAGTTTTTTTGAGACATATACGTCGGTGGCTATTCTATCTGTAGAAACCCAGATATAGAATGGTAGGTGGTATTAATATATACTAGTACCTATATGAGAGAGTGAGTCCTGTACCTCACAGTCTCGCTGAGAACAAGCACTCATCAATATAGCCAGGTACATACGTCCCGTCCACGCATACACTCATCTCACGCCAGAGAGAGGGTCACAGCCACAATCTCCACAGCGAAAATGAGCCCGTCAATTCCCCACATGAAGAGAAAGAACGTCCCGAACGAGAGGATAGATGAGCCGCTAGTTCCCCGATAGTAGCCAGTCTGGTTTCCCGCGCGTCTGTCGATGGATTTGGCGCTCCACCGTCAGATGGGCTGGTCTAGATAGAATGATCATCCGGATGGTCATCGTTAGTGACCCTGGCGCGAGAGATGGGTCGTTGCTGTACTATGGTTTCGGTTAGGATGTCGCGGATTGTTGGTATACTTGTGTATGTCACTGTCTCGGTAGAGATGTTTGAGTATCCCGTAGTACTTCTGGAACTAGTGATCTATAGAGAAGGCCTTCTATGTATATATATTATAGCCCAGAGCATCACGTACCTAGGAGTAAGTTGATGTTTCGGTGAGGATTGGCTGTACAATACAGCCCGGTACAATACATCGAAGGCAGTCTGTGGGAGGCAAAAGGCAACCAGACATATATCACTCGCAGAGTGCATCCATCCCATGGGGCTACCAACCCAATAAGTAGGCAACTCCAGGCGATTAGGGAATATTCTACGGGCGCCCAAACTGTTGGGAAACCTTACCTTTCCAGGAGGAAACGTCAAAACCAAACTGGAATAGGCGATGGTGTATGTACCATGGAATGGGGTGGATAATGTTAGGGATTCCTTGAAGTTAATTCTGCACCGGCCACTCGATGTCCTATCCTCTCTCCCAGAACTGGTGTACGGCTTCTACCTCTTGACTCCCGCTTGGCCCAAGCGCTTGGCTACTCTTCTTGAGCAGACAATATGATATGACAGGTGATTCTTTTACTGGTGACCTAGTAGCCCCTGACCGTCGTGTTCAATGCCTCGCTGGTTGTGTGGTTTTGTATTAGGCCGGGATAGTTGCTAGCTAGTTCAGAGTGGGAAAGCGAGTTATGTAGCAGCAGTACCCGTTTAGTCTGTCATATGTGAGGTTTTGAACGCGTGGGTGTATCCTAGCGTCTAGGATTATTTTCGTGTTCAGATAACTGTGTCCAACCGGTAATTACCTCCAGCAATTCTCATAGGATAACTCGCTCTGTATCTCAGACTCGGGATCCTTGCTTAATCCAGCTGCAGGTGATATGTTTTGCAAAAGGTCGCATAACTCTGGATGCGTCGCAGTATATCTAGGTAGTAGAAGACATGTGCTGTAACGAGTCGTAGCCACGGATGGGTTTATTGAAAAGAGGGTACAAGAGTAGACGTATCAAACCCCGCAGTCAAAACGCCAAGGTAGCGCACATAGTCCTTACAAAGTCATTCATCTGGCAATGGCCTGTCGTCGTCATCCAATGCAGTATGACTGCTAGATCCCGGTATAACCGCCGATAGCTAGCGGTTTCGTGTGTTGTTAGCTGATTCATCTCGGTACCAAATTGTTAACTAGAAGGGGAATATCGGTACCAGCGACTTTAGTGCAGGGACTAAGTGGCCCCTGCGAAGTACTACTACTGACTGGAATGGAGACCTCTCTTGACTTTCCTCGGTAATTTCACAAGGAACTAAATTTGGCCCCCACTAGTAATCTCCCCTGATCGAACAACTAAATTAGTACTCGGAAACCATGAAGGCTCTCGCCTCGGAATCTTTATCCACGATAATCTGATTGCTCGGTATCCGAGGGGACCTTCCAAGTATTTCGTTTTTCCTTGTTTTCCGGCCCGATAATTTTTCTTCGATAAAATAAACCAATAAAACTTGTTGACGATGCAGGTATGTATGGTCGATCCATTTCGACATGCAGGTGGCGGTGGCATTGAGCTCTGTGTGTGTGTGTGTGTGTGTGTGTGTGTTGTTCAAGGGAATTTACTCCCCGTCGTCCAGTAGACTAGCTCGCGTTAGTTCTACACATGTAGAGATATTCAGAGACCTGACTGGGCCTGCCTTCATACGCTATCTGAGTGGAGTCAGCGACCGTTCCGACCGTCGATCCTTGGTTAACGTTGGCAGCGAATGAGACTGACTTCTCTTTTAGAACGGTGATGGGAATAATATTTTCAATCTCCCCGACGTCACTAACCGGCAAGTAAGTGGCTCCCGCGTCATGGCCACAGCACGATACGGAAGGTACGGGGTAATAGTATAGTAGGAGATAGATTAGTCTGAGTTGTTGGGTGCAAATGCAACAGCAATTAGGAGCTGGTGGGGGGTCTGCAGCCTTGCAGTGCTGCCTAAGGCATCGGATATCGTGGTCCTCGCCTCGTTCGGGTCAATCAGGAAAGAGCGAAAAGAGAGAGTTCTCAAATTAATTAGACCTCAGTAAATACACCAGACTCAATCTCCCAAACCGGGTCGGAGTCTCCAGCCTCAAATCACAGACGAGATCGGCAATGAAGACTAACACGTATCACAAAGATTGCCAAGAAATCATCTTAGGTATCAAGTATCACAAACGCCTCACCTTAGCCTTTTAAACAGGGGGAATCGATCCAAAAAGCCGCAGAGGTTGCAAGAAATGACAGAAGAAACGAGCAGTGATATAATCAGTCACAAGCATTGCGAGAGACAGAAAAAAAAAGAAGAAAAAAGGAATAGAGATAAAACCAAAATAGAAAACAAAAAATCAACTCGCATGCGGGAATAGTTGACGAACAACCTGTCCAAATTGGAACGCTCGTAAGTATATCGTTATAGGTCATCACACGATACGGTTAGTATCACCGTTCCCAGGCGGGACGCTACCAAATTACACTAAAGATTTTTGCCGGCCTTTCCCTGGCGAATCTCCCAAGGACAAAGCACAATGATTGCACGAGAGGCTAGTGGATACTTAAGGGACTCGAACGTGCTCGTAATATTATTTAACCCACTCCCAAGAAGCCCCAGTCAGTCCCCTCGGGTTGGTTAAGAATTCGAGTTTGGTGTTGTTTATATTGAAAATTATGAGGATAGGTGACTATCAGCGGGTGCCCGTCCACCGTGGGGACAGGGGGGAATGGTTGTTGAAATTCTGGTGGAATACTATATCCCTGGCGGGTTGGATCGTAGCGTTGCTGCATAAGTTGCATGTAATGCGCTTGTTGAACATCAACGGGGGATGTAACCGGTACGCTGTGAGTGACAATCGGTGGCGCGTCTTGCACCGGAACGGGCGTTATTGGAAGACTCGGGGGCGGGTAGAAATCATGAGATGGTGTTTGAGCGTGAGGGTAGTAAGGTTGCTGGGCTAGAAGGTATTGATCATTCGGTAACGAGGCGGGAACAGGCGCCTGGTAGGAATGTTCAGAAGTCGCATCCTCGGATGGCGGACGAGTCACCGTGCCTGGAGGGTGCGAACGATGTTGGTGTTTGGTTAACGTTGTTTTGCGGCAAAAGCTATACGGAAACATTAATACTGGGGCCGTTTTGAGGGGTAGATTGCAATTCTACCTTCTCTCACAGGTCGGTTCTTGACAGATGTAAGGCCGCTTCCCTGTGTGAATCCTCCTGTGTCGGGCTAAACTTGACGACTGCGCTGTGTTAGAGATTCCCATAATTGGGCAAGGGATTAAAGGTGAAGGCATACATCAGAAAACGCTTTTTGGCATCCCTCGTGGTCACAAACATGAGGCTTTTCCCCAGTATGCGTTCGAGAATGAACCGTTAATGCACTCCGTTGGATAAAGCTCTTGTTGCAATTTTCTACCGTACAGTGGTAGGGTCGCTCGTTGGTATGTATGCGATAATGTCTGCAAAGATCCGACTTGCGATTGAAAGACTATGTAGATTGTCAGTATGATTGGGGTCCAGGGAAGAGGAGAAAGGGCTGAAAATGAATTCACCTTTCCACAATGCTCCCAGGAGCAGTTGAAGTCCCGTCCACCGCCAGGTGCCATGGTTGCAGGCGTCCAAGGGGTGGGTGTTCCAGACAACCTGGGAATGCGGGACAACCGCTGATAGGAACAGCGGGGAGCGGACAGCGGTGGAGATAGCGAGACACAAGATGAATGGGTAACGGGGGATTTAAGTAGATAACAAAACAATTGGAAGTTAGGTATAGCACAAAATTATCAAGCGGGCAGAGGGGGGATGGAATGCAATCGCAATAAAATAAAAACAGAATGAATGTAGGGCAGGTGTTGACGTGAAATGAAGATCAATAGCAAAGCAGACGACCACTTTGGGGTGGAAATGGAGATGGAGACAATGGAGTAGATAGATAAACAGCTCTCGGGAGAGGAAAATTAGTGTATCAAGTAGCGAGACGGAAAGGGAGGAGGGCGCGCGAGAGAAAGAGAAAGACCAGGAGAGGAGTCAAATCTTGATTAAGTGGAGAGACTGTCACAGAAATTAAATCCGAGAAGGCATGCAGCAGCTTCGATGACTGGGGGAGGTTCTGGCCAACGAGTCACAGGAAGACCGATGGATCAAATTGGGAAAAGCAACCGCAGTCGCTGATTTCAGACTGGAGCATTATACTTAGAGTAATAATAACAATAACAACAATAATAATCAGTTTATTATTATCATTTATTATTTATTACTCTAAGTATAATGTGGCGGGAGTTATAGTAGTAGTAGGTGGTAGATATATAGTAATAGATTCAAATGATGCTCTCCTAGGTAGAGTGTATGTACCTTAAATATAAGGAATCACGATCATATCAATTGTAATGAAAGACCGAGACGAGAGACTAGTAAGAGAGGAGGGAAAAAAAGGAATGAAAAAAGATTATGATCGAACTAAATGAAAAAATTTAAAACAAAAGAAAAGAAAAGGGAAAAAGGAAAAAAGGAAAAAAGGATTAAAAGAAAATAATAATAATAATAATAATAATAATCGCGATAATAAGCTGTCGGGATCGGTGGAGTCGTCCTGCGACGGTGATACAGACAAACGTCGGTCTTAAATGTGGTTCTAGTCCGTTATGGAGAAGACGACTGGAAGAAGCCTGAAAAACAGAAGACAATGAGGGAAAAGAAAGCAGTTAAACCGAGAATAAAATACAAGTGGAAAAGAGAAATGGGGCAATAACTCTCGGCCACGAAAAGTAAAAAAAGAATAGGAGCTGACAGCATGGAAATTCTTAGGTTCTCTCGAGCTCTCCTTTTTCTTATGTTTTTTATTCGCCTTTTTGCCTCCCTCTTGCTTCCTCTCGTGATCGAGTTTTGCCGCGTTCTGTAATTTAAACGGCGCATACTCCATGAATACCTCTAGAACCTATCCATGTAACTTAGTGTGTACGTCCTCTGTACAGTACAGATATACAGCTTGCAAGGCTTGGACTTGCCCTATCCCAGAAGGCTGTGGAAAGGATCAGAGGCTAGAAAGAGTTGGAGGGAAGGGAATTGAATCCAACTTCTGTCGGCTTCTTCCTCAACTATTTCTGTTACATGAGCATTATCAGACCTCGGAAGGCTGATTTTGAATAGGTACCTACATACATACATATAGTACATGCTTACAAATGTACAGATAGTGGCCATGGAAAAAAGATTAGAAAACAGAAAATAGGCCCTGCGCCTTGTTCATTGCAAATACTTTCGACGGTTAGCATGCCAAGGGAGGCAATATAAGTATTTTTATAGACGGAAGAAAGAAAATCAGAGAGAGTGTGTAGACTCCACCATACCCATGAATTACTACTGATACTACTTACTACAGGGGTACCAGGATGTTCAAGAAAGAGAGAAGTAGTGGCAAGAATACTAAGTAGTACTACATACCCGATTTAGATGTCTCCTAAAATGAAAAATTGGCAGACAGGCATCTGGGTCTGGCTTGTCGATAACAACTGGGGTAGGGGGAGGACGGAGCACTAAGGACTAGTCTGAGGTTTGTTGCCCACCGACTTGAACGCTCACTACTATTTGGGGAGGGGAACGGAGAGCCCCACTCCAGCTGCCTGTGCCTTGGGCTCTAGATTAGAGGCTTGGCCAATCATTGCCGACAGGGCGTACAGCCTTTTCCTTGGAAAAAATTCCGCTAGCCTATGGACGGTTTAGTATCCCTGCATGATGGGATCCCACATTGTTGATGCGACAGTATTATTCTCAGCAATCTATTCCCTTTGGAAGAATGGGATACTATTAGAGCAAGGGTATTCGACGGGAGGGGCGTATTGGTATTGTGTAGTATACTACTAAGGATAGCAGTATTACATCCATGGACGCCCTACTATCAAGAAAGCTTCCGGAGCCGACCGACCGGAATTTATGTAGTAAGGTAGTGAGCTATAAAAGGTAGTCCACCCCTCCCTAATGAACCATCGGCACCCCTAACTCAAAAGGAAATTCTAATCTAATGCCCCATCCTTTTTACAGGGGCTATTCTTCGGCTGTACCAGGTTAATACCCGTCAGTGTTCTCCTAAGGTTGAGTTACCCAGTAGTAGGTAGTGACCTCCTTAGGAGCTTTCGGTTGTACCACCTAAGCCGGTCGGTATGATTGGCTTCATGTTCCCTAGTAGGGACTAATTTCAACCCAGAGTTTCCGTATTACAATTACGATCGCCACCACTAGGGTACTGGCGGTTGACAGGCGCCTGTCATGGTCCAAGGGAAGCGACGCACTGAATCAGACCCTTGTCCCTATAGTTGGTAAAAGGTCCAGTAGATTGAAGGAAACCTACAGCACGGTGAGCGAATTAGAAGCGGAGCCTGGGAACAGAGTTAAGAATGCAGAAAGGAAAATCGTAAGCAAGGGATACACTTTAATTATGAGAGCAATACGGAGTGCATTATGCCCATATTGGATGTACACACTTCCACATACAGACCGAGAGGGGGGAATTGAAGGAAAGAATCAACTAGAAAGTAGAAATCAGTCGGAAGTAGGCGTTGCTCCTGCTCGGGAATAATCCAAGGAAATTATTCCCGTTATTGCCGAGGACCTGCGAGGTACATACTGTATGTGCGTACGGACTACTACACACTTAAGCCCTAGGTGATCACTAATTAGTATGTGTGTACTATGTACTAGATATCAATATTGTTCCCAAGTACACTAAACTTGAAAAACTGGGGGTACGTATAATCACTGCAGTCTATCCGAAATCGTGATACCCATAGGAACTCTGTACTCCGTACAATGGTGTGATCCCGGGAATTGACAATCAAATTGAAACTCAATCCTGGAATGAAATGTAATGAAGCCATTCCTATAAGCATTAGCAGATGCATCTCTTTGACCCCCACGTGGGTAGTTTCAATCTACTACCAACCTCTTGATACCATCGTCCGATAGGATGGATGCGGTAAGATATGTGCAGTCAAGATGGGCCATCATTTCTGTGCTTCAAGAGACAAACAAACTTTTGATGATCACTGCATGGCATTTGCAGCTGCAGTGAAAGTGCTAGACGCCGAGGTCACCCTCCATAGCATCTCCTTGATCTCTATGCCTTTTAATTCTACCCACATGGTTCAGAAAATTACTTGTCCAGCACTATATCCCCATATCTGTGCGATTTTCAACTACATAACAAAGAAAAGATATAGAGAGAGGGAAAAAAAAAGGGAAAGACCCATGGGGCTTTGAATCCTATCTAAGGTGGACTGTAGATCTCAATATGGGAGGACTACGTAAGGGCTAGAAGAGAAAAATGCGGGACTGTGGAGACGCGAATCGTACTCAGGCGGGCTTTTAGCGACATGAAGGAAACTAGCTTTAACTACGGAGTATGTACCATGGATATGTTATCCCGGGATCGTAGAATCTCTTGAGCTTGAACGGTCGTCGTCTATACCCAATAAAATGTACCTCGAGATCATTTTGATAGATCAGTCATTCTGGGGCATTAAACTTTCGTCTCTTCCAGACTTCGATCATTGCCAATCCAACTACTGATTGATACTCAAAGTGAAAAAAAAAAGATGAAGAGAGAAACAACGATGCCTTGTTCGTGGGATGTTTATCCTTTATAATCTAATATAGTCCTTTACCTTCTTTATCCAGTCCCTTGCCTTTCATGGGGTAGCATTTGTCTTATTTCGCATATACATAAACTCGCATCGGGATGTATGATGTATGTCCCTCCAAAATTGTGCAGCGAGTTATATCATTATCTACTACGAGCCCCTTGGATTATCTTCTCTCTAGTTTACTATTTCCCTTCCTGGGGTATGCCCACTTCCCTTAGTTGAAATATTTCCCCGTAATCTCCGAAACAAAGAAACAGGTCTTATACGAGGTGTTGCGAGACCTCTCTGGATACCATCACAACAACTGAAGAGCTAAAGTCATCGTGGATACGTGTAAATTCCCACAGTAGCCCCTCAACACGGAAAAATTTAAGCCTAATGGTGAGTCCAGCCTTTGAAGATCATATCCGGCTTTTCTTCCAGTGTTGGCTTACGATAGGTTATCCTTTCTACCTGTGGGTATGATATTGCTCTCCTCTCTACATGCGTGAGGTACGTTAGGCTAATCTAAGATAACACACCGATACTGTGCAATGTATGACACGATAGTGGCTCCCCACATATCCTCAAATGTTCCAGATCAGCATAGACTTTGTAGAATATATTACGCTGCGTCACAATGTTTGCTACGATCTTTGCAATACGATTGGAACTCTCGATGGACTACCACTTTTTGGAAACCACGTCAGTATACAGTAGCGTCATGCTATTCCCTAGACGTTCGCATGGGTTTGAAAAAAGTAATACAACAAGAAGACAGAGAAGCGAAAAATAAAATATGAAAAGAAAAGACAAGCAAAGAAAAAGAAAGAAACAAAAAAAGATGAATGGCGTGACAATCAGGCGTATCATAAAACGATACTTGGAGTTGGGCATAGGAGATGGATCTACGCGTTAGTGTTTCCTGCACATACGTACTGGTGTGCCTGCTCTCTTCCACTTGTCGCCAACTGGCGCAGCCGCTGATAAAACAACACGCCGTGTGGGAAATATTCAGTACTGGGAATAACGTCATTGTACTGCGACTGGTACACCTTTTTCCTCTATAAGTTAAACCCAATGACCTGGTCATTGGTTCTCGTGTATCCCACTACGATGCATAGACGGAGGAGGGTCATGTGTTGAATTGAAACCCTGATCTTGCTGTCCCCTCGTATTGTCGAAATTACAGTGTTGATTGCCAGCACTATGGACTTCACTCTGCCTATTAACGCAGCCCAAGGATTTCGGCTGATGCCACACGCGCACGCACACACACTCTTTTCTCTCCAACAGTTTGGTAGCGAGTCTGACATGGATAGACAGAGATTCGTAATTGACCGATCGTATGAGGGGATGCATAAGCAAGCGCGTGGCCCAGCCAAAACCCCACGACCAACAATCAGCTTGCAAGATGAACGGAGGATATCGATCGACTAATGTAGCTTTAGTAATTCGGTCGCCAAGTCGACTAAGTGACTAATTGACTAACCTTCACACTAGTCGGTTAGCCTAACTTCCCGGATCCAGCTTCAGTCCTCCCTCCCTCTCCCTCTTTGAAAGGAAAAGGATCCGGTGTAATCCCTGAATCTTGATGTCAAGTACAGAGTGATTTACAGGAATCAAGAAAGGAAACAATATCCTCTCCTCTTGACTCGCTTATCGTCCTCCCTCCGTCCCGTCTCTTCTGTCGGTCTTATCAACTAGTTACGGGCCTTATTGGCTGCATTCCCGAGCAACAGACGCAGGTGAGTCTAAACTCCCATATACCCCGCATCGCTCTTCTCTCTGTTCATCCTTTGTTCAAAAATAAGATAAGGGGATGGCTTTGTCACACGCGGAAACGGAAAGGCAGGAAGCGATCCATTCATTGATTACCGCAGCCCATCACTAGATCAACACTCCTGCACGTCGACCCCAAGGGTACCTTACCACCTTCTGGGTGGAAGTAGGAACAGAGAGATCCCATGCAGCCTACTTACGAGCTAATGGTAGTGAGCATCGTAATTAACCCTTCCACCCCGGATGCGCATATGACTCGCAGCACTTTCCCGCAAGCTGACTAGGTCCTTGTTCTCCATTGCGACTACTGCACTCATGGTTTCAAATCACAATATCATGTGTCCCTTGGCGCCAGGACGGTAGGATTCGACTTCATTTTTGCCGCGGCATCGCCGAACAATCGCATGGGTTCTCCGCCCTTGAAACCTGGCCCCATTGCTTCATCATGCATAAGGCCGGGGGTGGAGGGAGAAACTAAGCAATGGAGATGTGTGCCTTATGCTTTGATGGTGTTAAGACATACATACATACGTGTGCTCCATGCAACGTTCGATAGGGCGGCGCCCAAAAAGAAAATCTCCGATTTGCATGATTTCTGTCGCAACCTCTCACTATGATCCATGTCACCCCGCTACTCTAGTTAAAACGGCCCGAGTAGGCTTGTGAGAGGAGTAAAAATTTTTTAATTAACGATCGGATGACAATAGGTAGGATAGATCGAAAAAAAAAAAAAAAATTTAAAAAAAATTAAAACTAATCGTAATCAATAAACGGAAGACGGAAGAAAGGAATGGCCCTATGGAGCCAAGAGTGGAATCACACGCCATTGAATCCTGTGCTGTATGTTGTTAGCCTTAGGCTGTGAACTACAATAATGACAGTAGTTGTAATAATAACAACAATAATAATAGAGTAATAATAGAAATTCCGATCATATGTCTTAAATAGTTGATTAAACAATACTTTCTCATTTTTCGAATGGAAGATTAACCTCAAACACCGAATCCTTCCTAAGAATTGTCGGTGAGTAATTCCTGTAGGAGTGGCTATAGAGCAATTTTGACTTCTGATTCCTAGTTATATTGTTGATGGTATTATTACTATTATTATTGATTATTTATTTATTTTTTTGCAATTGTTTCCATTTTTCTTTTCTCACTCTTTTTCTCTGTGTCTTCTCAAATCTATAGGGCTCGGGAGGGGGCAATGAAGCTTTCACCGAACTTTTTCCTCTTATTTTTGGCCCCCTTGCAGCCACTGTCAATTGAACTGAGGCATTTGAGGCTCCAAATTGAGTCAGTCGGTCATGTGTTATATTTGCTCATGACTTAGTATTTTTTTCTCCTCTCTTTGAGTTCTCTTTAGGTCCCTCCGGCTCGCCCAGTTTTTTTATTGCTTGGATCAGTCATGACTCTCCTCGTAACCGGAAAAACTTTAATGGTTCAAATCTTTCAAAGATGGACAACAAATTACATACAGAAATTGCATTTCGTATGACACCCTGTCTTAAGCAAACCTACTAGCAATTGCGATGGACTCGGGCTGACATGGATTACCCCTTGGGAGTGGCTGTGTTCCATCTATTGATTAGTTCTTTTATGCAGGTAGCCTCGCTTCCATGCTGACAGTCTTATTGATTGATGGCTAGACTTGGTTTTTTTTTATTTATTTTTATTTTATTTTTATTTTTCCATTTCATTTATTTCTCACTCGTGGGTATTACACCCTGGTAGGGGCCTTTTGGAGATTGGCTTTTGATAGTGGCCGCTAGCTGTTCGTAAGAGTTCGTCGTGTGTTCTTCTGTTTTCGGTATTATTTTTCCTGGATATCTATCATGTCGTGGATATTTACACCGTGAGGACCTTGTGACAAATAGCATACTAGCTCAGGGTGGACAATAATTGTGTACTGTATACAACATTGGTGTATGTGATCTTGCCCCAATCCGATAAGCAATCCTAGTAACATGAATATCCTTGATATACCTGAACAGCTTCATTAAGCAATCAACCAGGATAACACGGTTATGTTCAATTACTCCGCATACAATAAGCTGTTCATGTCGACAGCGCCCAGTATACATGTAGCATAATATAGCCAAGGACCGTTTTATACAGCCCGATGAATTATAAGTTCTCTGAAAAGCGCCCTAGTAGCAGATTGCGTTTATGGTGCAATTGCTGACAGACTGACAGAGAACGATGTTATTCGGCATTTGGTTTCCCCCCTTATATCAAAGCTACCTTAATACCCATTATATCACTCAGACAGCCACCACCACCACCACCACTACTACTACTACTACTACTACTACTATTGCTACTACTAATCCTTTCTTGTTAGTTATAGGCAGGGGTATGGTTGTATGTGGCTTTTCTTAGTGTGAGCTGTATTCTTAGGCATCAGAGAACGTGGTGAGTTGAATGTCACAGTAGCAATGTTTGCTTCTTCTGTTTCAGGGTTGCGTGGGAGAGAAATTATTAGGCATAGCTGAGAATCCCTCGAATGACATGTACCCATGGAGACGGGGCCTTGATACTTTAGAGGATGTATCTATGTATGTAGAAGTGATCTAGCTCTTTCAGTTTGCAGGTGCATATAGGACAATCTGCAGACAGGGATAACATTAATTAGTGCACATGGAAGCTTGTAAAGACTGCTATAATCTTGATGAATCCTATTCCAAAAATGTTCTCTGAAGGTTATCATATCTATGGTTCGGCGCCTCTATTAGTAGGAGGCGCCCTGTTCAACAATGAAAGGAAGCTTATTACTGCTATTGTGATCATTTTTATATATCCATATCCCTCAGATCACCCAGTGCATTTTCAGGGGCAAGAATGGCTAGGATATAACTCCTTTTGCTCTACTTGTACTTTTGCTTCATGATGTTTCCACCCTTTTCATAACCAGGGGGTTTGTCTGTCTGGGGTATCCTAAGCTGCTAGTAACTAGCTGTTATCTGATTGACTTATAGGCCAGGGATCCATGCTACAATAGGGCAATTATATACATCATGTGCCGTCAGCCAGACTGACAACATCAAATTGTCTGATTCAGCAGAGCCATTATTTGAATATTCTGTATAGGACTCGCCTACGTAGAGCCGGTCACTTTTTGTGGCCTAGTGGTAATAATTTGATCAACAGTGTCGAGTGCTAAAATTTATATACTCGGGAAAGAACATACCTTTTCTATCAATTTTTACTTGATAAAAATGACCGTCCCTTTGAAGTTATTAAACTACAGAAGCCAATAAGATTGGTGTAGTAGCAATGTTTCTCGCTTCGGGCTGACTTATCAGCGCTATCGTCCAGAGGCCCCGCGTACTACAATGGGTTGTGTAGACCACTTGATTTCTACTCGGTCTTTATTCCAAATATCCTCACTTCAACGGAAGGAGAAATCTCTCCATCGCTGTATCTTCCTGTCAGTATGTGTTAGGTATATCCCTTACTACAGAGCTACAATGGCACTTGTCGTGTTTGATCGGTACAGTGAAATATACGGTGAATGAAGCCTATTCAGCACAGGACTATAAAGGACTACCGTTGGTTAGCTCTGGTATCGAGACACCAGAAGATTTACCAAACCATGCTCGAGACAGCAATCCCAAGGTCTTTTCGGTCATTACGATGTAGGCTTTGGGAGTATTTCCAACTTATTTGGTTACTGACAGAATTACGGGGCGGGTAGGCATCTTCCGGGCTGAGCTCGGCCTGAATATTGCATTACTTGGCTCGACTGAAAATATAATTGTGTGTCCTGATCCTGTTGAATGCAAGCTAATCTTATCACCACATGACTCACAAATACTGAACTTTCTGTCGGGGTTGTCTCCTCTCTGTGTTTCCCACTACATTCGAGATTCTCTAAGACCAACTGAGTAATGGATATATCCATTGTTCCCGGGGTTATATCTTCTTCGGACCACCAGATCCAAGCCTGGCCGCATTTTTGAACAAGAACTAGGGGACATGGCCGGAGTATCCGACAATGGAAACAAAATGGGTTCGTTTTTTCTTGAGTGGATGAAGTTCTGACATAACGTCGCGAGTTAGGAATACTCTGGGGGTTTCCGGAAGGTGGTTTTTGATGAAACGAATTCGTCGATATATGGATTCCGAAGATGCGTTTGATACGCCCGCGATGGTTTTCAGATTTACTTCGACGAGAGCCCGAGATCCTACACAGATAGTAAACAACTGAAGACCGTTATGTTGTTTTAGCATGAGAAGCCCACCGTTGAGAGCAATCTCAAAGGAAAATAATATACTAGGGGAATTATCCAAATGGATATTCTCCGGAGGCTCTCCCAAGGGCAAGCGGACCATGAGAGCTGGTTTATCGAGTTTTCTGCAACATGAACCACCCCATTTGATGAACACGTTCGGACTGACATAGGTCCGTTGAGTGATTTTATTGGCGAGTATATTGGTATTATGGACGAACAAGGATATTAAGAAGTGCTATAACTGGTCAAAGCAAAAGAAACAGATATGCCCGCTGAGTGTAGTTCATCCGAGGAAGCCGAAACACCCAAGACTGGGGTGGTGCGAATCCTAGCAGGCTCTCGAATATCATTCCGATCACCGATAACAATGAAGGAGGGTGGGGGAAATTGTTTCCCTAGCCACTTCCCAAACCATGGCCCTCTATGTCGACCAAAGCATCTCCTTCAACGGAAAACCCGGAAAGGGTTGAAAGATGGCGATATTAGACGGCCATCGGGGGAATTGGAAAGCATCTGAGAAATCTGGTGGTATTGGTCATACAATCATGATATTCGCCGAGTATCCAGACTGTCGGGTTCGAGAACAATGACCCTGACTCGTGTTTTTCGTTCCAAAGGGAGACTTCTATCTCCATTTCCCCGCTCGGAGAGTCTTCAGACAAGGATGATTTTATCCCCGACAAAGAAACTGCTGCCTGACGGCCCAACGATTTGCTGGATGAGAAGAATTACACGTGTCATCGATGTGAAGTCACAACAATGGAAACTATGGACAACTATAGATGGGTATGTAATCGTGGGTTAATAATATGTTAAGGGGAAAGGACTGACTAATCTGAGGTCACGGAGACTTTCCTTTGTTTCATTTCATTCGGCCGGACTAACGATGCCGAATGAACATTCCTCGGACAGTATTTTACACTCTCATCGGACCTATCAAGTACGCCACATGGTGTATATAAAGCCCCGGAATGTCTTCCACTCTCCCAGCTCATCATCGCAATTCTCAATTAAATCATAATTACCCATCACTAGATACATAAACATCTTTTTCCTTTCCATTCTTTACGCGCTGTCACAAATACAATCTAAGAAAAAATGCCTTCTGAAATCCTGCGACCAGCGCTCAATGCGGAGCTAGCCCATGTGCATCAGGCTATGCCAAAAATCGACATGGGCTCCAAGGATCAAGTCGACGCCTATCGCCAATTTTTGAACTCAATATTCTCCTTGGAGAACGCCGTCCGAGGCAAAGAGAATGTGCTCGCCTACGAAGAGCGGGACATTCCCGGACCAGCCGGTCCGATGAGGACCACCATCTTTCGTCCCAAGAACCCGACTAGGTCGGTAGAGGAGACCCCCGGATTCTTCTGCATGCACGGTGGCGGCTTGGTCTCCGGCAATCGCTTCGTGGGAGTCAGCAACCTTTTAGATTGGGTCGAGACCCTCGGTGCTACCCTGGTGACCGCCGAATACCGTCTCGCTCCCGAGCATCCCCAGCCCGCAGCGCTGGAAGACAGCTACGCAGCGCTCCAGTGGATGAGCGAAAACTCGACTGAGCTCGGCTTTAACCCGCGCAAGCTAATTGTTGCTGGTGGTTCAGCTGGGGGCAATCTTGCAGCAGGAGTGACCCTACTAGCCCGCGACCGTTCTGGCCCTGGACTCCTCGCACAAGTGCTGATGTATCCCTTACTCGACGATAGTAACCAGGGGCTTTCCGTTGAACAGTTCGGCGACATTGCTCCATGGATGGCTTCGAACACGGTCGATGCCCAGAGGTACGCGCTCGGTGAGAATCACGAGAATGCCGATATGTACACTATTCCTTTACGCGCCAAGAGTCTCCATGGACTGCCGCCAACATTCATCGACGTCGGCGAGGCGGACCCACTACGTGATCAAGATGTGGCATATGCTTTGAACCTGTGGAAGGCCGGTGTATCCGCCGAGTTACACGTATGGCCCGGTGGCTGGCATGGCTTCGATGCATTCGTGCCAGAGGCGCCTATTAGCCAACGGGCGAGTGCTACTCGCCTGGAATGGCTCAGGAAATTGCTTGAAAGCTCTTAAGGTGGCAATTGAGGTGTAATATGGCGTTACGGTAGTGGTAAGGTTTTTCTTACTCTTGATTGAACTACATGGGTCCGGATGTAAATACCCATTCTTTCCTGCATTTATCCTACTTTAATAGTAGTATAGTGTAATATACCTTGTTATGGGAAGCTTTAATATACCAATTCAGCATAATCCTTGTTTGAAGCTACCGTACAGTTTTTGACTTTCCTTTTCTCGCGCTTCACTTTTGCTCACTGAGCTCAGAATGTCGGCTATGAACGCTCTAGACGTTCAGCTTAGCACCCATCCGAGAGACATCAGGAGATATGTGGTGCTTCAAGAACAACCGGAAGATGAAGGTCATCCATACCTATGTACCCTGTAGTCTTCTTGAAGCCAACGATTCCAGGTGAATCAGTTGTTTTCACAGACGCTTCGCTCTCACAACGCAGGATCCTCACAGCCACCGACTTCCCACTCCAGTATGCCCCAGTCAGCATACCTAGCGCAAAAAAACGGTGCTGTATGCTCGCCTGCAATCCAGATACGCCTTTCCGGCATTCCATGTCTTAACGCACGGATATCATCCTCTAGATTGGCTATCTCTCCATCCGTTGGTAGGTGGCTTGTCTGGAAATTCATGTAGGAGCCATAGCCAGCGAGCTTGTTGTTGCCAAATTCGTAGCGAGGACAGCCCTGGGCTGACAACAAGAGTTGTCTAGCCCGTAGACTGGAAGTAGATTGTAATACGGACGGAAAAAGCCATCGATGACTCGGAAGTACTCTTGAGATATGCGACACAACTTTGCAGTAGTGGATGTTATGTACGCGGCACAGGGTCCGTAGATAGTAAATAGGAGGGTTGGCTAGGCTCCACAGCCGAAGCCAGGTGACGAGAGAGCAATAAGCTCTATATGCCAGTGTTCTGGGTTCTCGTTGCAGTAGTTGGGGTAAAGGAAATGCGTAAACGACATGAAAGAGGCTTCTTCAACGGCCTTCTGATATGAAGACCTTTCCCAGAAGGCGGACGGAAATGTGATGAACACCTTCCCAAACTGCTATAGCTCGCTGTACCGATAGCTCCGCATAGTTGTGGTGTGAGGGGAGGGGAAAAAGCCCGGGCATTGATGTTTCGATACACCTAAGGAATGGTCACAACTACGCTATCAAAGCTGAATGTGCGATTGTTCTCGGCCTTCAAAAGGACGCCAGGGCTATTGTCTGTGCTGATGTTCTCAATGCTGACCACTTTCGTCTTGGTGATGATTTTAGCGTGTTCTAGGGTACTCTTTGCAAGCGCATGGAGAATGTTCGTGTGAAAACTAGCCACAGCCAAATTATCTATTTCAAGTCAGTTGGCCCTATATAGTTCATGTTTGAGGGACCAGGTGTGTAGGTCTACTCGCCTCCATCCAAACGTTCCTCTAGCTAGAAATACTTTAAGCTTTGTTTATTCAAGGGATCGCTGATGAATCCACCCCACATTTCTGTAATCTGCAGAATAAGGACCTGGTCTTCGAGAGATAGGTCCTCCTCACGAGCCTGCTCGATAACGCAGTTCTTAAGGTATCATGTTCATTGTTATACTTAGACGCATCGGAGATGATATCCCAGAAAATGTTTAACAGATCTGTACCTTTGTCGTTGTTGAGTACCTGACCGTTGCTATCGAAAATGCGCGGGTACTCTTGGATTCGAAGTGGGGACAGTGTCTGTTTTCTTTGCCAATTCCGAGATAGGGTTGGTCAAAGTCGCATGAACCCAGATTGGGCCCCTGTTCCATACAAAATTGTCAATCGAGACCGAGCATATGCTGGTAGATGCTCATAAGTCAACCATGTGTCCAAGGAAGTCGACTTGATGGACCTACAATGGACTATTAGCTAGACTCAATAGCTTTTGCTTGGGATCTTACTCGTCCACCAATTCGATCTCGAGCCTCAAGGATGGTAACCTGAACCCGCACCCAATCAGGACTTCTACACACCTAAGCCCTGAAAAGCCGGCACCTATGGCCCCCACATGGAAGTCCTTGTTTATAGAACCCGCATTATCTTTGAGGATGGGCACTTTCTGGGAATCCAAGAGAAGGTACTTGAAGCATTCAGCAAAGTCCTGGTCCATCCGTGATACTTTACCTGGCGCTGTATAACTATCCCGAGTATAGGTTTTAGCTTCCATATCCTACTTCTTGTGTCTGGGAATTGAATTTATTGAGGAAGTATCCTTATCAGTATTGACCAGGCTTCGTGAGCGGGGTAATGATTTAGACATGCTCTGATACTTAGCAGGGGACTGGCAGCACATTTGAATCCACTAAAAGAGTGGCCGTTTTAGCTATCTGTGCCAGTATATAAACTGTGGCGGCGCCAGCAAAAGAAGTCGGCCAATTACACACTCTAGTCTAATGACTTTGTGGCACAGAGTAATCAGTCTCATCTATTACCGTTTTCTGGTACTCTTTAAATGGGAGAGTATGTGACCGTATGATCTGGAGAAGAACATGACCTAAGCCCTAAGCTAGTAATGAAAGAGATTATAATATCGCCCAACCATAGCGTTGCACTGACATACAGTACTCCATTCTAAAATTTAGTATCATTTGTCTCTCATGTAGATTTATCGAGTTACGTGAATATATACCAGCTTGTGGCGGCCGAACAAAGTAACCGGTCATAACCATTTAGTCTCGCCTATGTATAGCTTCATCACTTTGTATATAGATCATATTTCTTCAACAACAATGAGTGTATAGCAGATATAATGCCCCTTCTAACCATTCTCAATATATCCCACTTGTTCTACAGACTAGGTGTCATGATTTAGGGTATTTTTATCATCGAGAAATTTCTGAGCATCCATTTGCCATTCGGGAGAGTTTCAGGGTCTGGAAACATACTAATACGGCATACAATTTAACGCACCTCCTTAGTAATATCAATATGAGAATTGTCATTTCCTCTCTTATCTCATTCAAGCGAGTCTGGTATACTGTCCTCCTCGGCTATACTATAGTTGATGTCTTTGTCAGGAAGCAATCCAATCTTCTCAGACGCACAACATCACGACTAGATGCGGTTGTTCAATCCATTCTATGCATCTAAGAAGTCTACGGGCTTAGTTGGACTGACTATATGTTTGGTTGAACCCCCATCCCTAACTGAATAGTAGTTTATTTGTCAGCATTGCTGTAACTATTTACCTCCGCCACCTCATGTGTACTACCTTGGCAATTTCTCTTGTGTACTACGGTGCTTTATATCTACTCTTATTTTGTATCTTGTCTTTATTTGTCACGAACGGATTTCCTCTACCCCAACCCCGTGCTCAAATTGGTTTAGCTGCCCTGACGATGGGTGATATCTTTCATCCGACGGTCAAAGGTACTGGAGGGTCAATCTCCACCTCCTCAGTTTAGCATTTTCCTGTCTTCTATGCAATCAAGAAGAACAAATGCACCTTAGCTAGATCATATGAATTTAATGCCAGGTTTTCTACTCAATGTGGAATAGGTGGGTTGTTTACCGAGATCTCGGACTTGTGGCCAGGCTAGGTAATGATCCTCGAGGTCGACGAGGTTCTTCACCACGAGAAATCCAAGAAGCATGATATTCTACTTTTCAAGGCAACTAAATATGGCACTGTTAAGTTGTTGACAATGACATTTACTGCACAGAGTACGATGAGTTTTGTATGTATATTTTTAATAATACCTTGTATATTTCCTGCCCACAGCCTCAAGAGTGATATTGATAACGAGTCAGTCACCATGAAATGATCACCCACTTAGCAATGATCTTTCACCCAACCCCAAGAAGGTCTTTTCCATTGGAGGCTGAGATGGCGGTGTCCTACGGGAAGCCGTCAAGCATGCGTCGGTAGAAGAAGTCACTATTTGCGAGAATGATGAGGTAGGGCTTGATTCCCCAATGCATCTTTTATCTGTACTCTACAAATTCGCATACGATGACTCTCCCTTGGCAATAGAATCCTCCCATAGGCCATCATACGCGTCTCCATAAAGTACCGCCCAGATATGAGCGTTGCTCTCAACCACGTTGCTGCCAAGATGCACATAGGCGATGAAATCGAGTTCCCGGCAGACAACCAGTTTGACATCATCACCGCAGACAGTCTCGACTCTGTAGGATATTCAAAGAGGGTGGTCCAGAAGTCCTACTTTGAGGTTCTTAATGGAGCCCTTGTGGGGAGGGAATTCTGGCTGTGCAAAGTTGATTTGTACGTCTTACAATCCTGATCAACAATTCCTCTAGAGGCCGACCATGCCAACTGTTGTCCCAATCACCCTACGGGGTCCGGGGGTATTGAAACAGCCAAAAGCAAATGGCTTCACCTCCCAGTGATTACAGAATTCAGGATCATATGCAAAGACATTTCCCCCGTTGTTGAGTATGCCTACATGCCCATCTCTACTTACCCTTCGGGCCAAACTGGCTTCCTCATTTGCTCGAATAATCCAAACCATGATGTCAAGCGACCACTTCGTTGTTGGGCGCGAGAGGAAGAGGAACGTCTGTGCCGTTACTATAATTGAGAAGTGCACTGAGCCAGCTTTGTCCTGCCTAACTTCGCGCGGAGGGCTTTGGCTTAGCACTAATCAACTGATAGGATATAGGATGCTGGGAGGACATGAGACGTAAGAAGCTAACGGATAATTCAATACGGTTGATAGGTTCTTGCTTTCTTTTCTATATGTTTATTGTATGTGAGAAACAGGTGGATTGATGATGCACATTTAAATGATACATCAACCTTATGTGAAGATTACTTCTAAAAAAGGATTAGGGGTTCGGAAGGCACTTAAGGTTCTCCGGCTAATCCCGTCCAGGCCTAGTAGCACCCAGAAACAGGTTAAGTTATCGATCCTTCAACTTGATGTTGATTCCCGAAGTCTCCCAGCTCCAGCTCCCACATCAACCAGGACATAATGTTCGGCCATGGAACAGATGAGGATCTCCAAGACAAGGTGTATATCCTTGTCACCGGTGCAAACAGGTATCGTACTCCTTCCTCACCGTTATCGCCTCCTCCCGCACCTATCAGCCCCTATTAGCCCCTATTAACTCCGGCGCCTAACTCTGTCTCCAGTGGTCTCGGATTCTCGATATGCTGCCGTCTAGTGGACGAATTCCTAAGCTCCCCCCAGCGCGCAAACCAGTCCCTAACCGTCATCTTCACCACCCGAAGTCCCAAAAAGGGAAATGACACCCGCCGTCGCCTGCAAGATCATCTCCGCAGCACCTCCGCAACACCCTCCCCCACCACAAGGGTAACCTTCGTCTCGGAGAGCGTAGACCTTAACAACCTCGTCTCTGTCCGTGCCCTCTCTCAACGCCTGAATGAAGAATACCCCAAACTCGACGCCATCGTGCTCAACGCCGGTATCGGCGGTTGGACAACCCTGAACTGGCCGAAGGCAGTCTGGGGCGTCCTCACAGACATCGTCCACGAAGTCACCTGGCCCTCATACAAGATCGCCCCCGTCGGCATGGTAACAGACTATCAGACGACGACGCTCGCCGACCAAGAGCCCCGCCTGGGCTCCGTCTTCTGCGCGAACGTCTTCGGCCACTACATGCTAGCGCACAATGTGATGCCACTGCTCCGCCGGTCGGGCCAGCCTAACGGCCCCGGCCGCATCATCTGGGTATCAAGTATAGAGGCGACGGTGAAGTTGTTCGATATCGAGGACCTCCAGGGCCTGCGGACGAAGGCGCCCTACGAGTCGTCCAAGGCGTTGACTGATCTCTTAGCCTTGACGGCTGACCTTCCCAGCACCGCACCGTTCGTGAAGAGCTTCTACTCAGTGGATGATAATCGCACCAAGAGTGGGTTTGGTCGGCCTCGCGTCGCGAATGACGAGTTCTCCGCCCCCAAGATGTACCTCTCTCACCCTGGAATCTGTGGCACAGGTATCATTCCGCTTTCTTGGCCGCTCTTTTACTCAATGATTGTTGCTTTCTTCTTTGCTCGGTTGCTGGGTTCCCCTTGGCACTCTGTCTCGACTTACCTTGGTGCCTGTGCGCCCGTGTGGCTGGCGTTGTCCGCTCAGTCTATCCTGGATACGGCTGAATCGGCGTACCGGCAGTATGGCGGTGGCAGGGTGAAATGGGGCTCTTCCTGCAACTGGCGTGGAAAGGATAGCCCGTTATCTACTGAAGTTGATGGGTGGGGGCATGCTGGTGTTGTTGGTCCTGCTGTTGTGGGTGAGGATCGGTGGCGTCGGCGCAAAAGAGGCGCGGTGGATCTCACGGCGGAAGACAAGGTGGAGTTTGAAGAGCTAGGGAGAAAGTGCTGGCAAAAGATGGAGGAGTTACGAATCGAATGGGATAAACTTCTTGATTTGGCTGAGGTACGGCCAGATGATTTTGGTCTGGGATTCTAGTTCGGATATGAGTCTCAGGTTGTTTATACTAGTCTACAAATAATCGATACCATGTCACTTTTCGGTTGTATAATTTCTAATCTAAGCGGCATATAGATCATTCGCGGTTTACCAAAAAGAAGCACAAACTGCAGGTTAATTTTCCCCCCTGATTCTGCCTCCCATATTTACATTCCTTTAACCCCGTGTCCACATACATCATTAGAAGAGTATTAACCCATTTGCCCAACAATCCACGAGGGGGCAGACACAGTGCAACGAAGAAAGCACGAACGTGTTCGCAAGACTGAAGAAACAAACATTGGATGGGTTCAAAACAATGTCAGCAAAGAAAGAAAATAAGAGTGAAAGAGAAAATATGGCGCAAGGCAGTCGACTGATCGGCAGTAACACATAATAAAGGGAACATAAGAAGCATGATTACTAAAGCTGTAGAAAGCGGTAACCGAGCCAGGAGCTTTCGCCATCAAGGCATTCAGCGTGCAGACACGGTAGAGTAGGATAAGAAAATGGAATAAAAGACTTTATGCAAGAAGGGGGAAGGTAAATCGAAAGGTGTCAGGGCCGCCACGTATTCCAAAAATTGGTCCTGCTTGTGACCGAAAAAAAAAAATCAGGCAGGCCCACGGCTGCTTGTAATCGACTGAAGTATAAACAAACCGACTCCGGTTCTATGCATCTGGCGGCTTCGAGGTATAGGCGACTGAGAGTAGAGTATTGGAGGACATGTCGACGTGAGAAGAAGGGATTTCACATGATGATAGCGGGGACTAAAATAGAGCGATTAGAGTGGTTATGTGTTGAGAGGGCGAGGCGATCACTTACCATCAACGTTCTGCTTGATGCTCTTATGAGGAAGGATAGAGCCGCCATTGACATAGACTTCATCTGCGATAGTGACATCGTCACCCAGCACGGTAACATTCTCCAAACGAGCCCATCTGCCTACGGAGCTGTTCCATCCGACAATGGTCGACTTAACCCAGGCATGGTCCTTGACCTTGCTGTTCTCCAGCAGCACGCAACGCTGCAAGCGAACTCCATCACCGACCACAACGTTAGGACCAATCACTACATTGGGACCAATACGGCAGTTCTTGCCGATCTTAGCGGAGGGGTCAACCATGACATTGCCACCGTACACGTAAGGTTCGGAGTTGGGTGCAAGCAGTTTAGAATTGCGCTTGGCGAGTGAGGTGAGGTATAAGCAGGTGCCGCTAAGGAAGTCCTTGGGCTGGCCAACGTCCATCCAGAAGCCCTCCAAGTCAAAGGAGTGCAGTTGTCCATCCTTACAGATAGCGGGGAAGGTTTCCTGCTCGATGGAGGTGGGGCGCAACTCAATGCGATTCAACACGCTAGGATTCAGGATGTAGATACCGGCGTTAATACGGTTACCGACGAATTCAACAGGTTTCTCGACAAAGCGGTCGATGCGCGAGGGGTGGTTGGGCTTGTGAACAACGACACCGTACTTGGAGGGCTCGTCGACCTTGGTGACAACAATGGTACCCTCGTTACCATGGTTCTTGTGGAACTCAGCGAGCTGCTTGAAAGGAAAATCACAGATGATATCGGAGTTCAGAACGAAAAATGGAGAGTCGTCCTTGCCCAAGATCTTCTCCGCCAGCTTCAGGGGTCCGGCAGTGCCCAGCGGTTCAGACTCGACAGAGAACTCAATTTTGACATTGTATTGTTCCTCATACTGTTCGAGGTGGATATAAGCATGGGCGAGTGGAATAGTTTTGCGGGCGATAGGCTAACCTTCTTGAGGGCTGAAACCATAACATCCGGGCGGTAGTTGACAGCTAGGACAATATCCGTGACACCAGCAGCAGCTAAGCTTTCAACTTGGTGCAGGATCATGGGCCGGTTCCCAAATTCCACCAGGGGCTTGGGAAGGGTCAGGGTCTAGTTGAGCAGATCGACATGTCAGTATTACGGCATGTTCGACGTCACGATCGTCGGCGGGGGAGGTCACTCACCAAAGGACGGAGACGGGTACCAAACCCTCCGACAAGAATGAGAGCTGCGATGGGGTTAAGTTAGCTAGGAAGGGGTGGAGCATTGGTATCGCGAGAAGCACATACCCTTCATGATTACTGTGGAACGGAGTTAAACAAAGGGGAAACGTTAATGTGGTATATCGTAGGATGCGGCGGCGACGGCTGTTTTGAACGAGTGACCGAGGGATAAGGGGTGGGAGAAAGCGAAAGGAGGGGAAAAGAAATGTAAAATGGGATACCCGCACAAGAGAAAGAACGATGGAATAATCTGGAGATGGGCACTAAGATCAATCGGTCGAGAGGACGGCCGTTGACAGATCGAACGATGTCAACCAGGAGAAAGGAAAGGAGAAGGAGGAGGAGAGGAAAATAAAGATTAATTATACCAAAGTAGTGAGAGTGAGAGAGAACGAACACCTGGCGGTTGGATGTATGTATGGAGGATGTACCTGTATCAGAGCCATCAAGGTTAAAGGGGTGCTGGAGGCGGTATGGTAAGGTATCAGGTACCACCGAAAGATGCACGTTTGCAGCCAGCGCCACAATGCACCTTCGGTCGACGAATTACAGTACAGTACTGCCCCTGGGTCTAGATGGATCAGGTGCTTCGTGGGGCCATTTCACCCCCTAAATTTAAGTCAATCCTGTAAGGAGCAAAGTACTGACACAACATAATCAAAAAGGAGAAATTAGAGGTTGGACGATGGCATTGGATTGGTAAAAGGTTACATTATACCTGAGGACATTGGTATTTCGTCTTCGAGAGCATTGAAATGAATTTATGAGGTTGAACATATCTGCATACGTACGCCGTATGCATATGCCGAATTAACTTTAATAACTTTCTTCCATGATCACCTGGCCTTGTATTCTATGTCAGGGATCCCGTCCCTGAATCTCCTGATCAATTCTCCAAACTCTTCCAAATCCAGTTGCGACCTTTTTGTAACCTTACCTGAAGGTATGTCAAAAAGGGTACTCCATAAATTGTTCTAATTATAACCTTGACGAATCCTCTTGCGTATCTGGGGGTAAAGTTGGTCCACGTTTCGTGGGCTTCCTTGCATCACCGCCTGCCGGATCCGTCACGAAACGTTTGATCCACTCGCGCACCTTGCTCACCTTCTCTCGTACTAGTTCATCGTTCTTGGCTGTGGCATCCTCCGTGTTCATCAGACTCCTCACGCTGTACATACCACATGTGTCTGTTACGTCGACCCGCCGTCGATGGAGCAGATCGATCTTGGTGATCCCTTTTCCGAGACTTTGCCCGTAAACCCGTTCTCGGAAGGAGCTTAATCCTACCATACGCAATAGAACAATGTCTCGCGGCCGCAATGTCTTCAGTGTCTTTCTAAGTTCATAGCTCTCGTCATGGTGGCCTGTGGCAATCCTTTGATCCACGAGGGGAAGCCAAAATGTAACTCCGAACCCGCTGCTTGTGTCATCTCCCACCACCATGTCGACAAGGTCCAGCTCGTTCTTCCATCGCCGCGTCACAATGCGACGCGGCGGTCGGACCGTAACAATTCCGACGATGAGATTCACGGTCATGGTTTGTGGCACGATAGAATTCAGGTATGCAACACTTGGGATGTCCTGAAGATCAGTGATACCCCCCTGGATGGGTAGTCCCAACCTCGGGTTTTCTTCTGTGGCTGTTGCGACAGAAGTCCCTGTGCTGTCGGTCCATGATTCGCTCTCCCTCATGGCATCCCCAATATGCGCGCCTGGGGTAGAGATCTCGGATGTCTCATGAACGGTGAAAGAATGGTCGTAGAATTCGGAGAGTGTTGAATCTTCCGGGGCAATCGATAAGCCGCTGGCCATCATAAGGTTTTGAGTAGTCAAGAAACGAGCGCCCCTATCTATTCCCAATACGGAACTCTCATCAGATATATCAGGAGGCCATCTTCCATCTTGTAATAGCCTCCATTTCACAACGTTGGTATCCGCGAATGTTTGATAATCTCCATCGTGAGCATCCGAATTATGGAATGGAGAAACGGGCGCCGTAAGAAGCTCTTCTTCGTCCCAATTGAGGCTTCGTAAAGTGGGGGCTCCCGTAAGGAAAATGATCTTTCTGGACATTTTCGTAGGTAGTTAACAAGATATGGCCATCAAGCACGGTGTGCTTTATCGGGCAAGCTTCAAAATCCCTTCTCTCGCCAGACGGAACTGTACTCTAGCTGTTGAATGACGGGAACATTGAGGATCTGACACTAATGTATATGATGGGGCGATAGATATATAATACAACTTAGGTGAGAACGATGACGAGGACGGTCTATGGTGTCCAGTGGTTCAGAAGGGACCAATCTGAACCATGGATTGCGGTCTAACAGACCTTCATGATTTTACGATACTGTGACACGGATATCTCTGAACAACACTTGGCCCAAAATGGGGATTTTTGTGACGCTTTGAAGGCAAGATAAAGAACATAATACCATGGTTGCCTGTATAAGTTACTGTTTGTTGCCATGTGACGCAAGAGTCGCTCTATAGGATCGCGTTGGTGCTTTAACTCATACTGATATCACGTGACTAGATACGCTACGGCGACGGATTGCAGCCGGTGTGGCAACGTTCCGCCAGACGAATTTCGCCGCCGCATCCACCGATTAGAGTGTTCCATCATTGTTATTCATCCATCCTACGCTCTCCTTTTAGCCATCATTTACTCCTGATTCAGTCAGTGATGGCATTTGTGGTGACGAAAAGATAATCGATCTCGCCTATCCTTTGTTCTCTTATATATCTCCGAGGGGTAGATCTTGCTCCGCGGCCCTGCGCCGCGCCTTCGGTCAACCATGGCCTTTCAAGTTCCGATTTTTAAGCCTGTAAGCACCACCTATCCGCGTGCTTGTAGCAATCGTTGTTCTAACTCTTCGATTGCCAACCAGAATATTACGGCCGTGACATCGGATATCTGGCCTTCGATGTCAAAGTTTCTCAGTGCGCCTCGGAAGAATGTCGAACGCAGCCCTGCTACCTCCGGTCCCACCGCCTCCCAGAGTCTCTCTCAGCGCACGGTTGGGGAAGTGAGTTCATATTCAACGCCATGCCTTTTAAGGCTCGGCTTATGATGATGGTGGATGGAATTCACTGACGACACTATAGGGATCAAACCATGTCTCACTGCCAGAGTTCCTGGACACGGTTCCCTCCGAAGCTCTGAGACCAGGTATTCGTAACAAGCCCATGCAACATGGCTGGTCACGTTCTTTTACCAGAGGTAATACTCATTCTACCCTACGACACTTCTGTCAACTCCTTCTAACATGCTAGTATTTTTCTGTTAGAAACTACTCTCTGGCCTGCGCCCTCTCTTGTTTCCCGTCAGCCTATATCGCCGTCGATGCGCCCCTACTCCACGTTAACGACCTCTTTGGACCATCTCCGCCATGTCCCTAGAGTTGTCGGACTGTCTAGGTTGCAGCAACAGCGTTTCATATTCGGAGGTCCATCCCACAGTCTGCTAGCGCAAAAGGAGAAAACTGCGAACAACAACCCCAACAGTGCGAACGCTCAAAATGCTTTTTACCAAGCCCTTCTTCGAGCAAATATGCCAGCGATTGTTGTTGAACGGTATAAAAGTGGTCATTTTGCTACCAATACTCTTACGGAAGCCATCTATTTCAAGGCCTTACAACGTGTCGGAGCTGATGCTACAGTGTCGGCCCCTGCCTCTAATTCGACTCCCCATCCCGAGCAACTCCAGGCTATTGGACAGGCTCTTGCAGCTCAAAGCCACGGGGGTAATGTTGGTGTGTCGACAAAGCAACACGGCACGGGCGCCAAAGAGGCTCCTTTGTATGTCGTGGTGGAGGAGTCGCTAGGCTCCACCGTGTTCCGATGGGTCAAGTTCCTGCTATACTTTGGCTTTTTCACGTACATGTCTCTCGTTTTGGTTACTATCCTTGTGGAAACTACTGGTGTTTTGAAGAACATTAGGGGTCCTCAGAGCAACGAAGCCCAGCCTCAGCAACAGACCGTCCGGTTCACAGATGTGCACGGATGCGACGAAGCCAAGGAAGAGCTCCAGGAGCTTGTTGAATTTCTGCTGAACCCCGAACGGTTTTCCTCTCTTGGTGGTAAGTTGCCTAAAGGCGTCCTTCTTGTTGGACCCCCCGGTACTGGAAAGACGCTGCTGGCTCGTGCTGTAGCAGGAGAGGCTGGTGTGCCTTTCTTCTACATGTCCGGTTCTGAGTTTGACGAGGTGTACGTTGGTGTCGGTGCCAAGCGCGTCCGTGAACTGTTCACTCAAGCACGGAGCAAGGCACCCGCCATCATCTTCATTGATGAGCTGGATGCTATAGGCGCGAAGAGGAATGAAAGGGACGCGGCTTATGTGAAACAAACGCTGAACCAACTGCTTACGGAACTCGACGGATTCTCGCAGACCAGTGGGGTGATCATCATCGCGGCAACAAACTACCCTCAGCTGCTAGACAAGGCTTTGACTCGGCCCGGTCGATTTGACCGACGGGTAGTTGTCGATCTTCCTGATGTGCGCGGTCGCATGGATATTCTCAGACACCACATGAAGGAGGTGCAGATCAGCACAGATGTTGATGTTGCAGTCATCGCGCGCGGTACACCTGGTTTCTCTGGCGCCGACTTGGAGAATCTTGTTAACCAGGCTGCCATCTTTGCAAGCAGAAACAAGCAGAGCAAGGTTGGCCCGAGGGACTTCGATTGGGCCAAAGACAAGATCATGATGGGTGCAGAAGCTCGCAGCCGGGTTATTCAAGACAAGGACAAGCTTCTTACAGCGTACCACGAGGCTGGCCACGCTTTGGTTGCCTACTTTTCACCTTCTTCTACACCACTGTACAAAATTACCATCGTCCCTCGCGGCATGGCTCTGGGCGTGACCCATTTCTTGCCCGAGATGGATACGGTCTCTAGGAATTACACTGAATACCTATCTGATATCGATGTTTCCATGGGGGGTAAGGCTGCAGAAGAGCTTATCTTCGGTCCCGACAAGGTGACTAGCGGCATCTCAGCGGTAAGTTTTGGCTGTCAGGATCATTGCTTGCCACCCTTCGCTAATCACCTGCAGGATATCCAACAAGCCACAGAGACGGCCTTTACTCTGATAACCCGATTCGGATACTCCAAGAAACTCGGAAATGTCGATCTCTCCACCAACTACGACAGCTTGTCTTCCGAGACTAAGCAGGAAATCGAATCTGAAGTTCGACGCCTTGTCGAAGAGGCCCGAACGCGCGCTACAAATATTCTGACTGAAAAGCGCCATGAGCTGGAATTGCTGACCAAGGCGTTGATCGAGTACGAAACACTGACCAAGGAGGAGATGGAGAAGGTGTTGAGAGGCGAGAAACTAGAGAAGTTAGAATCGAAAATATCGGCGCCACTTAAATTGCCCGAATCCCTACAGACGGCCAAATTGAATCCATCCACCTCGTCCGAAGGGCCGCCAACGTCGACTGCTTCAAATGTCAACTAACCGCTTCAATTCATCATCTTTCTGGTTTATAGGAAATGCTCGTCTTTTGATTCGTTCCAGTCTATAACTCCCCTCTGTTTGTTGATTATTGAGTGCATCAAGGATGGATATCCTTTTTCTTGGGCGCTTTGATGGGCCTGTTTCTTGGGCCGTTATATTTTTAGTGTATCCGGTGTTAATTTCCTGCAGTTTCTTTTTCTTTTCCTTTTTTTGCTTTCTCATCCCTGTCTTTGATATCTATCCTTGATGATGGAAATACTAAATAACCGTGCATATTGCATATCAGGTTTGGGAGGTGAGCGACGGTAAGCGAATGATTTATCTGTATTGTAGTGTACATACATAGGTATCAATGAGAAAGTGTATGCTAACCTGATATCTCTCAACACCTTATCTTACGCCTACGTTTAGTGGATATACCTACTACCCTTCGCGAAACATAGCGTAGCAGCGTCTATATGAGCGATGTGACTTAGACTAAGCACAAAAAGGAGTGATGAGCAGTCTGAGATATCTCACAGAAGGCTTGTCAGTGACTGAAGCTGGGGAGTTCACGCTGCTTTGGTGAAGCGATGTGTTACAGATCTCTCGATAGGATAGTTCCCAAGTAGATGTCTCTAATATAACAGAAGTTATCATGGTGGTGTGAGAGCCGGTTCAATAGTAAATACACCAATTGCAGTCCACATGTACGCCCCTTGAAAGCCGGTGTGGTCCAAGAGTCACTGGTGCGGACCAAGCAAGGCTTGATGTGTCTTCAAGTTGCATTGTAGATGTGCTTGATCGTTGCTAAACAATGACAATTATCAATTGCCGAGATGACATCGCGGAGCATCCTATTGAAGGAAGAATATCGCCGCGTACTCTCTTCACTAAAGTTATACTATAGCCATCGTGAAATTGTCGGTGGCTCTATTCAGACTCGGGTCCCTGCTTGTTACCAATCGAATTCTTGGATAGCGCTGCGTGTAGCCAGAGTTCCCCGACTATAGTAATCTTGAGGAATTATGAGGGCCCGCTTGCCAAGGGCGCTAATTTTCTTCATTTTGTTGCAGGAAGGCCATTGTGATGTTGATATGATAGACCACCAGTCTTTTCCATCAATACGTAACATACGAAGCCCTAGAGCATGGTCAGACAGGACGTCTAACTTTATCTAGTCGATAGGCTTTTTGTTTGGTTACCAACGCCAAGAGGTGGACGATTTGCTTACTAGTAGTACTGCTTGCTATACATGAGTCCAAGCCGTACCAATTAGAGCCTCATGATGAACCAGAGATGGCCATCTTGGCATGAACAAAATCTGGTGAACAGTCTGTTTGAACATAGGGCATTTAGATGATGAATTTGCCCCTCTACTTTTAGAAGAGGCAGTGATAATGCACCTGTAGTGGTAGATCTTACGTTTGCAATGTTTAGCAATGCGGATTATAGTTATATTTAGATCCTTCCAGCCCAACTTGGAACACAAGTTGAGGGGCAGTCTGACTATTAGACTTCGCCAGACATCAATCTTCAGTTCCAGCGTCAAAGGAATCTAAATGAGGGGGAGGAAACAACGAGAGATAAGGCGATGCCACCGAAAGTCAATATTCTCTGTTTAATTCCTCCAATGCCTCGGGATGAGAACGGGGAATGACTGACGTATGTATAGACTCTATGGTCCAAACACAATATAAAAGCCCCAGTAAATGTCTCTTTTCCAGCATCGCTTCAACCTCGCTTTCTTGGATGGCAATGGACCAAGCCGCCCTGTCCCCGGCCCAACTAGGCCAAGTTCAAGGGACTGACGAATATACGGACTGCGGACTTCAAAACAATCCCAGATGAGTACTGGTACACATTATCCTGATACCTAAGGAATATAACTCACCAAAATAATAGCTGCTGGCTAATCCCAGTATCTTTAGCGATAGTGGGAATACCTACCGTCAACACCCCTCTTGACGACCAATGTTCACTAATGGAGCAGCTTCCAGCTTGATTTACGGTTCGTCACTCATAGCATCCGAGTGTTCGCCGATGTAGTCGACTGTAGGCCAGTATTTCCCTCCGGATGCTTTCCTTCTATGTGGACTCAACCTAGGCTGTGGCTTAGCCAGGGCGGGTATACAAATCGTTATCTTTCGTGGCTGTCAGGGGGCTGTCACCGCCATGTGTATGCCCATCAGGATCAGTATAAACACAGAGGGGTTTGCCGCGCAAGACGCCAAGCGACCGACAAATACCAATGTCCAGTACTGGGAGAAGGCTCGTGAGAAGAGGAAGATGCTGCAGTCAGTGGGTCTCGCATGTCAGGGACTTGGACTCCCAGAGGGATTCTCGTTGGGGCTAATTCTGGAAGGAGTCTTCGCGGACTCTATCCTTACGTGGCGGTTCAGCTTTTACCTTAATCTCAGAGTTAACGCGCTTCTCCTACTCGATGGGTGGCGGAGTCTTCCGAAAAAATCATGTGCGCCATCCTTCACGGTCCATGATGAAGCAGAAGATCGACTGGACTGAAGCATTGCTTTCCATTATCATCCTGGCACTTTCTTGCCGCACTGGGGTGAGTAGCAAGCAGGCACTCTTGTAGCTGGAAACGCCTGAGACTAAATCGATCTAATTTTATTTCATCTGATCCCTCGACAGCCCGTTCACCGCGGGCTCTCGTGCAGCTCTACACCTCAGTCGTGTTAAGCCCTCTGCTTCCGTGGTAGATTGCGCCGTCCAGGAGAAGACCGGTGAGATTCCTTTGATCACCAAATAATGATGGAAGTGCCACCAGTCTCTCCCAACTCTGCAGACCCTCAGTGAAGATCCTCCGGTATAGTTACCAAGAGGTCCAAGGCCTTTCACCAACAGAGCCATCTATTCAGTATCTCCCTGGTGTCATTCTGAGTATCATTGTGAATCTGGCTAGTAGCCTTCTTCGCTTGGCCCAAGTCCATGTGTACCTCTTGACCGTAATATTCTGCATTATCAGCGCTGCAGCACCTTGATCATGGCTCTCATCAATCCCATATAATCCTACTAGTACTACTCCACCTTTTGGGTTATATTGCTGTCTCCCATTGGCAACGAGGGTAACTTCCCACAGACCATAATGATTCATGTCAGATGGTAATTAACAATGATTTATCACGATGGTACCCTTCACGGTGGCGATAATCCCCATCACATCGGTCTTTCCAGCCGATTGACAGTCTATTGCAGGCATAGTGTTCAGTGCATCCTCCCAACTAAGCGTCACCGTGTCGCAGGCCGTTTTGCCGTAATCTCTTCTGCTGTCAGCCACGGAGCAACAACAGTCTATGAAGGTAGGGCCCATGAGCGAGACTCGGCAGTATTGATGAAAGGATACTGGGCCTCCTTCTAGGTATGTTCGCGTACAATGTGACGGGAGTGCTTGCTAGCACCTTATTATTAAAAAAAAATGTGCATCTAATAGGGATAGGGAAGACCAGAAGGGCGAAGGAATAGCAAATTAGAGTAAGTGTTACAAGTATATTTAAGATTGCCTTTGGCAGGTGACTGGACCACCTGACTCACTTGTCTTCCCTGCTCCTGTTAAAGCGGCGATACCTAAACAAAAGCACTGCTACTAAATAATTAGTTGTCACACCACGCTTAGTCCTTCCTCTCCAAGATCATATGATACATGCCTTCCGTTATATACTCCTGGAGTTTCCACCCCTTTTGATGTCTTCTCACAGGAAAACATCGCTCATCTAACGGTTGTTTCTGATTCTGAGTCACGCAAGCGACCGGGCCGTATTGTCTGTGCCATGCCGCGATCTGCTTAGTGCGGCGCCCTCGCATTCCAGCAACAGCAATCCGGATCCCCAGGTATTTGCTCCACCACGGCCCCAGGAATATGTCGTAGAGTCGAGGCCCAGATGAACCTGGAAAGAAGGTGATACAGAGCAATGGTAAAAACAGGCACGGTGGGCAAGGCAAGTAAATGACCTCCTTGTATCCAAACTGCGCGCATGCTGGAAGAGTGTGCGCGACCCTTGGATAGTTCAACTTCACTTTTATAGGGCTTTAAATACTGGGCTGAAAAAGGGCTACGGCTTGTAGACCCCGTTAGTATCATGTCGGTTGCTAGGCGGCCGCGAACGTAGCAGTTATCCCTACCATTCTCGTCTCCGGTGCATATTTCTCTAATTATTTTTAACTTTGCCATGGGAGCGAAATAATTCTGATCCCCAGGGATTGGTGGTATATCTAAGGCCGTGGCCACCACGCAAAGTGCTCCACGAAGCCCAGGTAGTAGTAAAATAGCTAGATGCGCTGGTTTGATCATAGAAGAGACGACTGATGAAGCTTGGAAAGACCAAGTAGGGTAGACAGTAAAGACAGTTTTGGCAGCAAAGTTAGCGTAGGCTCAGGCATAGACGCCATGCTGAAGCCTTTGGTCTATGGCACGATGATGGTTACGTTTGAGGAGCTGAAGAGTTCCACGGATTGGTTTGATCGTCTCCGGAAACGGAGAAAGACAGCCTTACAGCTCTTTTCTTAGGGTAGGATTGTAGGTTGCCGGCTACCGTTTTAGCACATTCCAACCTAAATTCCTCCCGGGATATCCAGCCCAAGTCATTCCTCCACTGGCATTCCCCACTCGATGGCTTTGGAGAACGAGATAAAAGAGCAATCAGGGCTGAATGCTATAATCCAATGATCTATGTTTCTGCTCCTCCTTTTCATCCTTTCATTTTGACCCGCAGATAGGATAATCATAGTAGGAGTCAAACATCGGATAGAGGTAGTGAGTTTTACTCGTCATCGACGTCCCCCAGTCGCCACCCTTTATCATTTTACGCCATGGACGCCTGGGGCTACAGATGGCGTTCCGCGAAGCCTCTCATCATTACCACCGTCACCATTGCCTTGTTCGCTGGTACGGCACCTGCCCTGCCCTGTTTCTCTTCTCCTGACTGGCCGAGTCCCTCGCTATTAAGGGCTGAACTAATCGAGACTCCTTAGAAGCATTTCTGTATAGTTTCATTATCCCTATCCTGAGCTACATGCTGGAAGTCCGTCTAAACATTGATCCATCCGAAACGCAGTGGTATACCACCGCCTTGCTCACTCTCCACGGTCTGGTCGCTCTCGTGGTTGCACCGCCAATTGCCCATTTCACCGACAAGACCCCCAACCGCAAGACACCCTTCCTGATTTCCCTCGCAGCATCTCTAGTCGGGACATATTTGGTTGCACTCTCATCATCAGGTAAACCCCTTCCCTGCTGAGCTTCCCAGGAAGAGTTATTGCTTACCCCGTACACAGTTTGGGTGCTCTATCTCGGTCGCGTGGTGCAAGGGGTCGCTGGATCAGCCTCCTGGATTGTGGGCTATGCCACCTTAGCAGATAACGTCAGACAAGAAGATATGGGGAAGGCTATGGGGGTGACCACGGCCTTTTCGCTTTTGGGCCTCGTCGCGGGACCTACGATCAGCGGAACACTCCTCCAGCTCCTGGGATACTGGACCGCCTGGACCGCTCCCCTGGCAGTTCTTGTCCTCAATTTTATCTTCCGCCTTGTCATGCTCGAGAGGCGAGATGGTCTCTCCCATGTTCCTGGTCCCCGCGCGGTGGCTTCATCCCCGTCAACTGTCTCACCAAGAGTTGGGGAGCCACAAGGCCAGGACGAGGTGTCTGCATTGCTTCCGTCGTCATCCTCGCATGGTTATTTGTCTTTCAACGCGGAGCCTCCCAAGGCTGATCCGTCAGATGGCCCTGAGCAACGCCCCGGATTTTATGCCGCCATGTTGAGAGAGCCCCGCATCCTTACAGGGGCAGCCAACATCCTCCTATTATACATTATCACAGCCGGTTTTAGCACAACGCTGCCTCTCCACATGCGTCGTATATTTCATTGGGAAAGCATGACTGTGGGACTGATCTTTCTCGGTCTGCAGCTCCCTCAAGTAATTCTCAGTCCACTAGTCGGGTTTCTCCGCGACCGTCTAGGGTATCGTTATCTAACTACAGTCGGCTGGATCATCTTGGCTCCATTGCTCTGCCTGCTCGGGGTCCCTGGCTCTACCACTTTTTCCTGGAGCCGCCCTGAAACCCATGGAAAAGCCACCTTTGTTACGTGTATCGCTGGTATCGGTGTCATTCTCAGCCTGGTCCGTGGTGGGGGAGCGTTGCAGATGACCGGTGCGTTGCGTCTCTTCTTTCTTTCTTTCTTTCTTTTTTTTTTTTTTTTTTTGCCTGCTGCCCGATTATACTAATACGGCCACGGCAACAGGGGTCATGCATGAACTACAGTCAAAGGATCCGACGGTCTTCGGTGATTATGGGGCGAGCTCCCGTCTGTTCTCTTTGATTGAGATTTTCTTCAACCTAGGATTGATACTAGGCCCTTTGCTCTCTGGACTTCTAGTCGAGGCCCTTAGCTTCTACTATACGTGGTGTTTGTTCGGTCAGTATATTGCTTTCTATTCTGCTTTTAATCGCCATCGCTACCCTATGAATATCTTACACTCTTGCAGGTGGGGTTTCCCTTGTTGTTGCTTTTTTCACTTTATACTTTTTCGACAGTGGGCTCCCAGCTCAGCAGGCTGAACCTACAGCCTGACGAGATAGCATCCACCACGTTAATCCACCCTTAGTGGAATATCAGGCTCAGGACTTATGTTGGTAATTTCTTGCATTACTTGTCGCGTTCGAACCTCAGTAAGGAATTGTTCTTCGAACTGTAATAATCCATGTGCAACTGAAGCAGCCGGCAAATACCGCACGCCTTTCATGCGGTACCAGTGGTGCCACAACCAACTTGTCTGCGTTCGATGGCACCGAAGAAAACCTCTAATTTGAGATGTTTGCAAGTATGATTGCATATATCTGCGACGAATCTTCGCCCCGAGGAACCTTCCGCGAAAGTGTCGTAGGTGACCCGGAGGGGCAACTCGAGTTGCATCAAGAGCGGCCCAGGGACAGCTTAAAGATAGTATTGGATGCTCCAGCAAATATGCCCCCGCATGCTCATACCCCCCATTCAACTGGTACGACTCCGGCAGCACCCTGGTTGCAAGGAGGACAAGATGAGCAGCACGATATTTACAGAAGCTATTTGCAGGAACCAAGTCTGGAGAAGCTTGCTTTCGTCGCTATTCCAATACTGAAAGATGTCAACAGAGCAACACCGCGCAAGGTCCCCAAATTTAATTAAGCTCCCTTGATCCCCAACCGATTAATACTATTTGAAAAATGGTTGTTTCCCCACTCCAAGGTCGGGCCGGTCCGGAGCACCATGATTGTCCTGTGAGAATGGAGTTCTGGACCGTGTCTTTATAATCCTGACGTTACATTGATGAGCCCAGTCCTGCCATGCCCTTGCGAGTGGGCACTCTATTCTAACCAGATATGAAAATCTCCTGTGTGCCTGCCTTCGTGGATAAGAGCGGTGACAGGGTAAGACCTCACTGGCTGTGCTCCATGACTCAACTCGAAGGCCCAGTGGTTGCATAGAATCCTTACCTGGAAGTGAGTGCCTTTGTCCATCAAGGTTGCCCTGTGACCAGGCAGCAAACAAGGGTGCTGACCAATCAGGCTGCCCGGGGCGACTTTCGACCACATCGCCTGTTCGCCTGACGCCGGCAGTCAGAGCTGTATAAAGAAGCAGGCTCCCCACCAGGCTAAGCGCTGAGATCCAGCACCGAACCTCGCCACGCCCCTGCTCAGCACGAGAGTCTCATATCCTTGCCTGCTAGTAGCAGCCAGGATCAAGCCCGCTGCTTCTCTATATATTATTATCTTCATTTCCCAGAGGATTAGCGCCTGCCACCTTTCCCTTTACACTCACCAAATACCCTTCCAGTATTCCTGCATAAATTTCAAAGGTAAGAATCCCCTTCATTCCATCTTTCTTTCTTGATCAGACCTCTTTTGCTCTTTGACTTTCTTTTTTTTTTTTTTTTTTTTTTTTTTGGCCTAACTACACCACTCTATAAGATCATCAACTGATCCAACTCCAACATGAAACCCCTTACCTACCTCTCCCTCCTCCTTGGCATCTCTGCAACCACTGCCCTCGCTGCTCTCCGCCCAGACGCAACTCCTGACGAGGTCGCCGCGGCGGAAGCTGAGTGCGGGTCCCTGGGCGTGATGAGGATCGACCCAGCAGAGCTGCCCGAGGGCGTTACGATGGCCGACGTCCGCATGTGCGCCGACCATCCACTCGGCCCCGGGGCGTACCCGGGTCCGGGTCCTGGTGCTTTCGCCAGGTTCCGTCGGTTCTTGCCGAGTTGGGTATTTTGAGAGGACAGCCCAAGAGCTGGGTTGAAGCCCTGTAGTTAGTCCAGTATGCAGGCTTCTTCTGCTCACGCGCAGGCTAGTTTTTCATATCCAGCCTGGTTGCCTGCGCTGTGCGGTGGGAGCAGCTGTTTGGGAATGAAAGTCTTGGAAATGTATGGTGTTGTCTAGTATTGATTTTTGGAACAAGCTTGATTGATATAGTCTAGTTGGAGGATAATATCCATATATAACAACATATAAAATACAATGATAATGATATTTTAGCAATTTCCATTAAGTAGTAGATTATGTTGAATAATTTTATGAGCTGCATGTCCACCCTTGCATCTCCTTCACTATAGCTTAGTACAAGCAAGTATTGTACTCCGTATATAGTGATAACCCTCTCTTCACGCGAGAGGCTATTGTTGATTGCCTTTGTGTAAAACAAAGCTCACTGCTAACTGGGACTTTACCGCTGCCACCTTGTCTCGTATTCGAGGATAGCGACCAGGGTTTGGGCAACATTATTTAATAACACTTTAAACGACGCTTCAGCCGTCACCCCTAAGGAAATTGTCACAATGCAAACGCTCTCCTTTTACCAAACATCGCTTTTGTTCAACCTCATAGCAGTGCTTTGTGTTGCCCCACTAATCGGACTCGGCGTCTATGTCAATAAGGGGCCATTACTGGTTCAAGGTTGTGTAACAAATGGACTCAAGACCATGCATGTAAACCAGAAGTCTTGGAATGTTGGGTGCACTGTGATTGGCACGGCTGTTGGCCTGCTGCTAGTTTGGGCGTTTTCCAGCCATCATGACCTGTTGACCAGAAGGGAGGTTCTAAACCCCAGGGGAGTCTTAGCTATATACCTGCGGCCTCTGTCTCCACGGCGCGGACCCCAGTAACTTCGGAGAGGCCGACTGTCCACAATGCGCACCATCCTTCTTTCAGCGGGTATTGTCTCAACACTAATGAGTACGGCGACGGTAGCAATTTTCGGAATCCACTCTGTCCAGGTTGAGGTCCCCAACCCACTTACGTTCTGTCCTCTCGATCATTGTCTCAGTGCTTCCTTGGATATGCCTTCCTCCTTGCGGATGTTCCTTTACCGAGATGCCTACACTAGGTCCCTACAATTTCGAGGGAACTACATTCGAGAGGACGCCACATCGGAGGCAGGCTACATTGGTGGCATAATGTATCCGCAGCTGAATACACCAGGTATTAGATTGAATATGACGTCGTACATACGGTGGTCAGGACCCTCATCAGGGTACAATCTACCTACCAACTATACCTTCAACCGCTTGGGTGCCGTAGTGTTTTGGAACCAATATCACTGTCAGCTGCGGCAATGCCATGGGTCAGTACAGATTTTACAGCCCTGGCAGAGTCATCTCAGATAAAGGAGCCACCGCCATCTATGCTGAGCTATGTTACGTCTGAAACCCAATTTCCCCAACACTACGGTCATCTAGGACACATCCTATCTAGATGCCCTAGTAATTAGCTTTGTTGTCACTGAACAGAACGGGGAGCCTCTCCATACTCTAATCCTACCGGACACCCTTGGAACACCCTTCATTCTGGAATGCGCATGCAGGGGCAACCAGTTTTAAGCTTCAATTAGCCTAACGGACCGTGTGTCACCATTCCAAGTCAATAGGATTATGAGCCATGGCCTGCAGCTTGCGGTAAACGCTAAATGACATTTGTCCAACGTTACGCACAGTTACATATATGACGGTCGTGGAGCCCCTGGTGGCATGCTAGCTGGAGGCCTCATTACTTCTGGGTACTACTGTGGCGGCGAAATCCTAAACCACACTTATACAGTGTTACTAATGATTACTATTCTGAGCGAATCTGGTGAGGCCTGTATCAGCCTTATGAGGCAGGGTGAAGAGGTAGCGAATACATACCGCACAGAAGAGGAACTACATTTGAATGGAAGCTTCGTCAAAATTCTCGTGTCAGTTCTTAGAGTGGGTGGTGCATCGTACGTGTGGCTCCTTGTCTATGGCCTGATGCATGTTGCGTCAGCGCTGGGCTTTATAGTAGCGCTGGTAAAGCGACATGTCCTGCCGTAGGAAGCTCAAGGCACGGTGGAGATATTATAGAAGTGTCTCGCCGAGTCCGGCATTGATGAAGTCACATATCTTCGATTTGATGAACAGTTTAGAATGGTTGAGACATCATGAAATCCGGCGAGACTGGCGAGACCAGCCTAAGAACTCATGGACTCTATGACAGAAATGCGGCAGTAGACCAAATCCTTGACAAGAATCGACTGGCTACTCGACGCTAATACCAAGCAATCCAGTGGGAGATACAACTCATCTGCCGCTTTACCAAGAGACATCGAGGCCCCAAGTCGCGTTGAAGAAATGAGGAGACATGCAGGAGCATATAAGGGAAGAGCCAATCAGCCCTCAAATTCGTAGATATCGTAAGGGCCAAAGAGACATGCGCGTCGGGCTTGGGAGTTGCACAACTCGCCATCCCGACTCAGCACGTGGCATCATAATATACGGATGGGTATATGGATTAGTCTATGTTATATGGTATACGGTATATACCAAGATATACAGAATGGGATAGGAGCAAGGAACATATAAGGACACTCATTCATATACTTACCTTAGTTCTTCGTGACCAATAAAGATTGTTACTGGAGAGCTACCTCTAGTATCAATTAACCAGCATCAACTCGTTCGTACTCTTCTAAATATCGAGTACACGTACTCGATAGGCCTGGCCCTTTAGACTTGAGCTATTCACGAATTACTTATTGCACCTCGTTCGGTCCTTCTTAAGGTCACCCTCACGGCACTTTGTTATCGCATATCAGTGGATTCTGATATTCAGATTTGACTCTACGCAAGATAGCTAACTGGTCGCCAGAGCTCTTGGACGAAGCCCCGGGTGTAACACATACCTACACTACATGTGCACAACACCAAGTTGCTGCTTCTTTTCTATATGCCTTGGCCAGATGCGTATGTTATAGTGGTTCAGCATCCGATGCCTGTTGATGAATAACTCTCGAAAGATATAGGGCTCGACTTCATGTTGAATTATACTTAAAGCAGTCAGGCATGCGTTCGTTCCATCGTAAGTCTCTTTTTAATTCGAATCAAAACTCACTTCCCCTTGGAGCATGATCGCCACGTGACGTACGCCTAAGGCAGCGACCATGTTGCACGAGGACGGGCTTTTGTGGTGAGCAAAAAACTTCCGATAGCTGCAGACAGGAGAAATTAAAGTTAGATAGACTAACAAACTACCCGACGCACCTAAATGGAGCACCTCAGCAACCCGAGGCACGTCTCTATTCACGATTATGCACGAATTAGCTGAGGTAAGCGATGCATGAAGTGGCATAATGCATCACAAAAGGGGGCTAGTGCCACGCATGACCTCATTGACGTTACATAATCCAAATCACATGCCGTGATGATTCAAACTAGTGTTCAAACTAAACAAAAGAAGCAAAAAAAGTCATACGTGACTTTCTTTTCGTCTTGGAAGTTCAAACGCGTGATGTGCGTTTTGTTTCTTTTTTTTTTAACGTCATGTCTCTTCTCTCCTTACTTCAACACTCACTCCCTCTCTCCCCGGTCTTTCTTCCGGCTGACTTGTCCCTTTGGATGTGATTCCTATTCCATGAATACACCACTCCCGAGACATACCCGACGATAGACGGATTCTATTATTCTTTACCCCGCCGGAAACTCGAAACAATAAAAGGAGTCGAGTCACAATCTCCTACAGACAACCTACCTTCCAGCCCTGTTCGGAACCTATTGCCTCCTCTCTACGCCTCCTTTTTGCTCCCATCACGCTCCTCGCTCAAGTTGACCGCGCTCCCTGCATTTTGACACCTTTCGCCTTCGAAAATGGGGAAAGCCCCTGCTGCGATCGTTATTGCGAGGTACCTTTTACTTCCCTTTCTTTTTCTTCTCCCTTACATCTATATATCTTCTCTAGTTCAGCCTTACTGACTGCGAGTCATATGCTAGACATGGTGCTCGTTTGGACGCGGCCGATAAGAATTGGCATCTGACCTCTCCAACCCCATACGATCCTCCGCTCTCGTACGGGGGTTGGCTCCAATCCCGTGCCCTGGGGGCCCGTGTCATAGATGTTTTACAGTCCCTAGACAATGATTCCCTCTCTGGTGAGATCGACGCGGAGAAGTTGCCGTCGTTTCGCCCACGGGCCCTCAAGCGAAAGCGTCGCATCATCATCCATTCCTCCCCCTATCTCCGATGCCTGCAGACCTCAATCGCCATCAGTTCTGGAATCAGCCAGAATTACTCCGAGATTACCTGCGCCTTGTCTGGACCAATGTCTGGTGTGAGTCAGCCAAATGGGTTTCTGTCCGCTCCAGCCGGTTCGCCAACGCAGGACGCTACCGCCAGTCCAGCGACAGACCAGCGATGTCTCCTGCGCGTCGACGCCTTCCTTGGAGAGTGGCTATGCCCAGACTATTTCGACGAGATCACCCCACCTCCCAAGTCAGAACGGTTGATTGCGGCTGCTAAGGCAGAGCTATTACGACGCGACAGCGTCGTGCCAGAGGCTGATACCAAACCCCCAACGGGCTTTTTCCCGGGTGGCTGGGGCAGTCTTAGCAACTACAGCCCGTTGTCTCCGCCCATCGACGAGGAAGACCGCATCGCTAACCCCACATACACGTCGAACGAGCGCCGGGAAGGGCAGCGGAATCGTGCCGGTAGCTGTGACACTTTACGGTCCGCGGACACCCCCCACACACGGCGGATGCTCAGTAAGATCAACACCAACCTTCCGCCCATACCGGACGGCGTGTACATGCCCCCGACCCCCAGCTATGCTATCTCGCCGTCGGAACCAATCCCGACGGGTTATGTCACACATGCACGGGAGGCCTGCATGAAGATTGATTACCCATGGGATAGTATGCGGGACCCGTTGGATTGGGGCAATGGAGGCGAGTATGGCGAAGAGTGGAGTACTATGCACACACGGTTCCATACCGGGTTAGACCGGATGGTCCGTTGGTATCGGGAGCACGATGGCTCTCTTTGCTCCGGTCGGCGACGGCGTCATTCTCAATTATCATTGTCCGAGAGTGCCGAGGAATCGAAGCTCCCGGACGATGAAGACGAGATCACCGACACGGTCTTGGTAATCGTCACGCATGGGGCTGGCTGCAATGCGCTGATCGGGGCCCTCACTGGGGAGCCAGCCTTGGTGGACATCAGTACGGCATCCCTTACACTGGCGGTCCACGAGGACCGCGCAGCCGTCGCCGACAAAGCTGATTCGATTGGTGGGCCCGTGGCGCCTTACCGCCCAGCGCACGAGCGTTTCAGCTTGCAAGATTACAAACTACAGCTCGTCGCCTCGACCGATCATTTACGACCAGTAACAAATCCGTCGGCGTCCATCCTCTCGCCGCCCAGTAGTTTAACTTCTCCCTCAACCACATACCGCCCCCGGTTCGCAACTCGCCCGTCACTGTCGCAAGGGGGGTTTGTGATTGGCCCGTCCCCCGTGTCGGGGCCAGGTACCCGCTCGTGGACGTTTTCCCGACCTTCCACCGCGCCTCGCGGGGCCATCGGGCTTTGGAGCTCGAATTCGATCGCGGCAGGAGACGCCGCGGACGATATCATCCCCAATTTTGGCGATTCCTGGTCGGGGTCCAATGGGGATGGCTGCAACGACCCCTCCAGAACCAAGCCGGACGAGTCCTCAGGTCGGACGCCGCAGCTCCCTCAACGGACACTGTCTCAACGAGGCCTGTGGGGGAGTGGGCCGGTCAAGGAGCCCCCCGCCAAGCGGCGCTGGACGGTAACCGAACGACGGATCTAAACGGGTGCTATTTCCTTCACCAGGCGCAACGCCTGTTGATCTTTCTTTCCCTTTCTTCTTTGCACTTTCAGCGGCTTTCTCTGGTTTTACGGCGAGGCGTTCTGGAATCATAGCGAATTGGACCTTTCACGATTGCATAACGATATACTATTCCATTTGGGTCTTAATGGATGGTTGGGGGTCTTTGGCCAATCTAAGCACATCTACTCAACTCCGGGCATATACATATAAGATTAAATTTCACCACTTCACACCGGTACCTCTTTCTCGTTGACTGAAACCATGATCCCCTCGGGCGGTTGAGATCCTGTAGTTCGTATATGGTCCACCACATTTCCCGGCACTAAAAGCGATTACTTTTGAGGATCCGGCAGCGACGCTACAGCAAGCCCAGAGGTCTCCATCTTATAGCCTGTTCAAACTCCGCACTAGCAGTCGATCGGGAAACCCATGTCTGCGAGGGTGACTGTGCATCACCATACCTTCGTCCTCTCGCAGAGAAGGGCGAAAGAAAAGGTTGTATAGCGATAATTAATGCTATGTGCTGTCGCTGAATATCTCGTTTGAAGTGGACATGACAGCGATGCAAGTGGCGTGACGTGCAAGAACCCTGGTTCCCTAGCTGAACGTCGAGGTCAACGTATGCGGGAAAAAAAGGTACTTTTTCCTCTTACTGCAAGGAGTGTTTGACTCTGGATGGTGACTCCAACACGCAGTGGTAAAATTCAACCTGATAAAACGGGAGCTTCACAAGGACTAGGCAAAGAGGGTCGAGCGTGGCTGATGTCTTCCAACAGGCCCCCCACTGATCCTTTGATTATCAACAGAGGCAACAACACCGGAAGAGAGCCGGTCATTTACTTCACATCGGAGCTTAAGAACAAAATTCAAATGGTAGCTACCCTCGTCGCAACATCATCAATCACATCAGCCACAGCCTGCGGCTGGCTCAACATAGCAAAATGCCCCGCATCAATAGAGTACGTACGTACAACCCCTTCTCCGGGAATAGTAGCTATCTTCTGTTGCGCAACAAGAGGGAACCCGGCATCCCGAGTACAAAAGATATAGTTAGTAGGTACATCACGATAGGCCTCATAGGTCAGCGGAGTCCGCATGGTCTCTGGGGCGTGGTGCACGATTGCGGCCAGGTATTTCGAGGCACTTTCATCGTCGAGGTCGTTATAGAACCGTTCCCTCGGGCTCTTGGGATACATTTTGTCTCCCTGGGACGACGGGTCAATATTCCTCGATTCTCCTAGCTGCGCAGGGAAAGAGATAAGATCTGTCATCTCACTTACGTCCATTGTCATAAAATAATCCAGTCCACCTGGCATGAATGACGCGATGCTTGCTCCAGCGGGAACCAGAAAGGCCGATTGGTATATGAGGCTAACGACGCCTCCCTTTCTCCCTTTTGTGGCGATATCTTTGCGTGCAAACCCCTTGACACTCTCTGTGCCTGGGATGCCGCCGTATGAGTGCATGACAAGAATTACCTCCTTGCCCTGGGCAATAAGGTCGTTCAAATACGCTTTCTGGATGTGTTCGGCGTCATCATAGGCCGTTGTTGATTTTGGTCCACCGGCAGAAGGCAGGGTTACAGTCTCTACTTGATATCCTTGTGCGCGAAGTATCTTCGCGACGGGCTCGAAAGTGCTTCCTTGGTGCCAAGCGCCGGGGATGAGGAGGATGGTTGGCTTGTCAGTTGCCATGGTGTAGTGTATGAATAACCACTTCAAGGTTTATAATTGAAATTATAAACTTGCCTACTTTCAATTTTTAAGGAGGACAGGTGTGAATCTAGGAGAGAATAGTATAAGGAATTATAGCCCCCCCCCACTTAGGCTGGTCAGAATCCCCATTGGGGCCAAACCACGGCAAAAGCGGCATCCGAAGGTTGATCGCCCTGATAGCAAATTTCACCTATTTATAGAAGCATACTATATCTATAAAACTTAGCCTATATATAGATAGCATCGTTAAGCGTGTGGAAAACAGTGATATAACCATGCTTAGGACCTTTATTACTTATGAAATGTGTCAAATCAAGTGCTGATACCGACTGCCTTCCTGATCAGTTGGAAATTGAACAGTCGTTTGAAGACAACCGTTAAATAACAAGCTACACTACTGTGAAGCTTCTGCCTATATGGTTTGCTATGCGAAGTAGGCTAGGGCTGGGCATATCCAACTATCTTTGTAGCACAGTATACATATCGGATCAACCCAGATTATGGAAGACATCCTTGTCAATAGGAAATCTCAGGAAACGAAAGTGGGGATACGACTGAAATTATCAATGGAAAAAAAGAACAAGCAAGGAAATCAACAAGATAATTGAATGAATCTGAATTTCAGATGAACCTGCAAGGATTTTGTTCCTTGACGACTCACCTATCAAACGGGGGCATTAACGAAAGGTTTCGCTGGCATCAAGTTGGGTGAGCTGGACATGAACTACCTAGTATCAACCTAGCGCAGAGAGAGTCCAGCATAGTAAGTCGGACTTGCATATCTTTAGACAATTCCTATACGTTCAATGCGGCAGAGACCTGGCGGGCAGCAACCACAGCCGTCGGCAAAGCCTCCTCAATGAAGCCGGCTCCGACGGAAACAATATTACTACCTGCAGAGTAAATGCAGCCGTGAGGCAGACGCATGAGCGGTGCAGCGCTGCTACCATCACCAAGTGCCCTTGGAAAACTCGTCGGTAGCCCAGTCAACCTAAATCAGAGTAATGGCCAGCGGCTTGCCGCACCCGCGGAAGCTGGGGAGAAGCCCTTGTTCCTTCAGCACTCCTAGGATAACACCTCTCCATATGTAAAACTCATGTCTCAAGTGGCTTTATAGATTCCTGATGAGCCGGTGATAGACTGCCGATTGGCAATCGCCGATCTACAAAACAACCAAAGGTAGTTCGCGACATCTCAAGCTTTTATTGGCTGCTAGAAAGGGGTCATGGCCTATACACAATTCAACATAAGTAATTCAAGTAATTCATTGAAGATTTCCTACAAGTCATTTGGAGAGTTGATTCGCAAGCCCAGAATGAGATGTGGTGATTCTATAAATCTATAAACGATTATGTGAATCGATATCACAGGGTTGTTGTTTAGAGTTCGGTTTGCCTGTGATTGGCGGGGTCTGGGTGCCTGGGGTGTCCACGTCAAGTGACCCCGCGCCTCTCTCTCCTCTGGCTCTCTTTCTACTTCCCTCCTCTTCTTCCTCTCCATTCTCATTCCCTCACTTACCTAGTCCATGTTCTCGGCCCTTCAGAATGTCCGCCGTCGGAACCGACGGAATCACCGTTACATATTCGTCCGAAAGAACCGGAACCCCCGATCTTCGCTTCATCCATTACAATGATGTATACCATGTGGAGTACGCCAACTTTCCATACCCGGCTACAACACTACAGTCAGCTAACCAAATTATGGAGTAAAGAGCAGGGTCTGCTGAGCCAGTCGGCGGCGTTCCTCGTTTCCAATCCGTGATCAACCACTACCGCACCGATCTCCGGTTCGCCGAACAACCTGACATCCTCACCTTTTTTTCCGGAGACGCCTTCAACCCGAGTATCGAAAGCACTGTGACCAAGGGACGGCATATGGTACCCTTTCTGAATAAGGCGGGAACTGATGTGGCATGTATTGGGGTATGTTTGCGACCTTTCGGAGATACCGGTTCATGATAAGTGCGATAAGGGCCTGATATGTACCTGCGACAGAACCATGACCTCGATTTCGGTGTCGCGCAGCTCCGGCATCTGCGTAGTCAGTGCCAATTCCCCTGGCTGCTGGCCAATGTCCTTGATCCAGCGCTAGGAGAGAATATTCCCATTGCGAACTGTGAGCGGACCTGGATGTTGACCTCATCAAACGGCCTCAAGGTGGGCGTGATTGGTCTGGGGGAGAGAGAATGGTAGGTCCTTTTAAAAACCGCATATTCCATGTCTTTCACTTCCTTACGATATCAAGGCTAGGAACCATCAACTCCCTTCCGCCGGACCTGATCTATAAATCCGCTGCGGAGACCGCTCGCGAACTAGTCCCTCCTCTCCGTGAGCAAGGCGCCGACATCATTGTCGCCGTCACCCATCAACGCGAACCCAACGATTATAAATTGGCCGAAAGGCTGCCTCCCGGTTTCATCGATATCATTCTGGGAGGTCACGATCACTACTACGCACATGCTGTCGTCAACGGTATTCAAGTTCTGCGCTCCGGGACAGACTTCAAACAGCTCAGCTACATCGAAGCATGGCGCAAAGCGGACGGACCAGGATGGGATTTTAATATTATTCGTCGCGACATGGTCCGGTCCATCCCGGAAGACCCCGCGACCGTGGCGCTGGTGGCCAGGCTAACATCGAGTCTCAAAGCCAAGCTCGAGAAACCGATCGGGTATACGGTACGGCCGCTGGACGCCCGATTCTCTACAGTCCGCCAACGAGAGTCAAATTTAGGTAATTTTGTTTGCGACCTGATGCGATTCTATTACGCGGCCGATTGCGCCATGATGGCTGGCGGCACCATCCGCGGGGACCAGATCTACCCACCGGGGATTTTGCGATTGAAAGATATACTTAATTGCTTCCCGTTCGAAGATCCGATCGTCTTGCTCCGGGCTGAGGGCCGAGCCCTGATGGACGCGCTAGAGAACGGTGTGAGTCAACTCCCCGCGCTGGAGGGGCGATTTCTGCAGGTATCCAACATTTCGTTCAGCTACAATCCGTCCGCCCCTCCTGGCTCACGCATAAACTGGGCGAAGATAGGAGGACACCCGATTGAGTACGACCGGAAGTACACTCTCACCACTAGGGGGTATATGGCCCGTGGGAAAGATGGTTTCGCGTCGCTGCTGGTGCAGTCTGAGGGTGGCGAGGTAGAAGAAGTGGTGGACGAGGAAAGCGGTATCTTGGTCAGCACCCTCCTTCGCCAGTACTTCTTAAGCTTGAAGGTGATGGGCAAGTGGCAGCGCTGGAGCAAGAGCATGGGGCGCCACTGGAACACCGTTCACAAGAATCTCCACTGCAATGGATGGCTGAAGCCGGCGTCTGGCCAAACCTCGCCGGTCGCTGAGAAGGCCCCAAAACAGCCCCAGCGACCAACCCTTAAAAGGACGAGCCAGTACTACTACGGCCGCTTCCCGGAGATTGAGACGGAAGAGAATCAGGAAACGGAGATCAAGGGTCACGAGGATATGGATTCGGATTCCGACTCGGATCCAGACATTCTGACTTCTCCGGAACCCATAACGAACTATGTGACCCTACCCGCACAATCCGTGGCAGAGGAGGAGCACCGACTCCGACTAGCTCGACAAGTGGTGCGTAAATGGATGGGAAAGGCTGGGCTCCAACCGGCCACGCTGAACGGCGGCACTGACGACGCCGCGTTCACCCCAACCTGGACTCCGGGTATCGCACCACGACTCGAGGGACGCATTGTGATCGAGGACGCACGGTAGATCCATGTGACATTTTTATTAGATCGCAGTATTTGAAAGAATCTTCGGTATAATTTATGTTAGAACATATGTTTCGGATAGAGTATCGCCCGCATATTGAGCGTTTTGTCAGGCACGAATTTCATCCTTGTAGTTTACTTCTCCGGCTACATCAACCTGAAATGATGTACTCTTGTCGGTCTCGCAATCCTATAAATGTTTCATCTATCCTCCTATATAAAGCAGTTGCTGATCTTATTTCTAGTATAGCGGAGATGACATCTGATTTCGCCCACAGCTGGTCCAGATTTCTAATCCAAGTATATTGGGGGTTTTTTTTTTGCAAAATTGTACTTATAAAATCCCATAAACACAATCCCATATGATTATCAGTTGTAACTCATTACATACAATCGTCACAGGCTTCAATATATAACACCGTTGAGCCATGCAAATATAAAAAGTCTTCTACTTCGCCGCACCCCAACCGCCGCCACCAGCAGTATTGATCACAACCCGATCATGCGTCTTGACCGAAACAGTATTTTTACCCCCGATATTCACAATGCGTTCCTCGCCCGTCTCTTGGTCTTTAGTCACCCACAAATTCAGCCCAGGCTGTGCATATTCTCCTCCCTCCAAGCCGTAAGGGCGATGCACCCGACGTTCTGATAGAATCGAGCATTCCATTGGCGAGAGGAACTCGATGTCTCGGATGACACCATCACCGCCGGGATGGAGTCCTTTGCCCCCTGAGCCAGGTCGGAGGGTGAACTGACGCAGAAGAGTCGGATACCGCTTCTCGAGGATCTCTGGGTCAGTGATACGGGTGTTTGTCATGTGAACGTGGATGCCTGACTCGCCCTTCCATGTTGGGCCTGCACCGCTGCCTCCAGCGATGGTTTCGTAGTAGCCAAAACCTGGGATGGTTTTGCCGGTGTCTGGGTCGACCTTGGAGTTGGTGCCGAAGGTCAAGTTGTTACAGCATCCCTGAGAGGCTGCGCATGCGCGGAAAGCCTTTAGGACAACGTCGGTGATTCGTTGCGATGTCACGACATTACCGCCCACGACTGCGGCTGTCTTGGTAGGGGATAGGATACTGGGTGATGGGACTTGGATGTCGATCGGCGCCAGACAGCCCTGGTTGAGAGGGACGTCGGAGGCGATCATTGCTCTCAAGCAGTAAATGATGGCCGAATGAGTAATGGCGATCGGGGCGTTCCAACCCCCGTACACCTCAGGGCCAGTACCAGAGAAGTCGAAAACAGCGGAACCATCTGACTCGTTGATGGTAACCTTCAGCTTGATCGGAGTACCGTCATCCATGTAATCAACAGCTTCTAGGGGTTGGCCGCCAAAGCGCTTGTGGAGATCCTTCAGGAGGTTGCGCACAGCCGTCTCGGCCGTGGCTTGGATCGCGTACATGTACTTCTGTACGGTTTCGACACCGTACTCAGCAAACAAGGACTGGATAAGGCTGATACCACGTGTGTTGGCGGCAATCTGTGCCTTCAAGTCTGAGAGGTTGTCACTAATGCACCGCGAGCCCGAACATCCTGGGTGTTCCGCAGGCTTGTTGACCAGGAGATCGATCATACGCTCCTCATCAAACACGCCGTTGCTGACTACTTTCTCGCCTTCGATCGCTGCACCTTCCTGCCACAGCTCGGTCGATTTCGGGGGCATCGAGCCCGGCAGGATGCCCCCGATGTCAGCGTGATGGCCACGAGACGCGACGTAGAACCTGATTTCAGTACCACCCGGTTTGTCAAACACAGGTGTGATCACCTAGGGCGAGTTTTAGATTTTGTGACATCCATGTTCGATCGGGTTTACTTACTGTGATGTCGGGAAGATGGGTTCCACCGCAACTGGGGTGATTGGCGACGAGGACGTCACCGTCCCTTAAGTTACCCAGCCATTTCTGGTGCTGATAGCGAACGGCGAACTGCATGGAACCAAGATGGACGGGAACATGAGGCGCGTTGGCCACAAGCCCTCCATCCGGAGAGAACAGGGCACAGGAGAAGTCCAAACGCTCTTTGATATTAGTGGAGACGGAAGTCTTCTGTAGGGTACGACCCATCTGTTCAGCGATCGACATAAAACGATGTCCGAAAATGCTTAGTCGGATAGGGTCGATCTCTGAAGCGAGCTCTGAAGGAATACCGTCAGCAGCAGCTTGCTCCTCCTTAAGATCGATGACGATGCAAGTTTCCAGGATCTTAGCCACAGCGTTCGGAGCTACGACAATAGTCTGCGTCTTGTCGATAATAACGGCAGGGCCATGAACGCGGGTGTTCTTGTCAAGCTTGTCCAGAAGATACACCGGTGTATCGATGCGGCTGGAGTAGCCATCAAAGTAGGCATTCGACGTGTTGTCCGCAGCTCCACTGACATCTTGCAGATTGGCCTCCCTTAACTGAACAAGGGGACTCTTCTCGGTCCGTACTTTCGACGAAGCGATCGTACGCACACGGATATCGTCCACTAGGACCGATCTTTCGGAATTGAAGTTGAACTCTCTGCGATGTCGAATCTTGAATTGTTCCAGGAAACCAGAGTCATCTTCCGGTTTCAGGATCATCAAACTAGTGTCGGACCCTTCATAACGCATATTCAAGTACAATTCATGACGCACCTGCTCAGCCGAGAACCCTTGGGTCTTCATCTCCGCTAGAGCGCTTTCCGTCATATCACCGAAACGCTTCTCGAGGCTCGATTGAGACGCCGCAAAGTCGGCGGAGACCGGCTCCTGAGACTCCTTGACCACCTCAGCCAGCGCTAAGCCGTACGCAGAGAGGACAGACGAGTATTTGTGGATTATAATGCGCGAGATACCCAGGGATCCCGCTACGGAACATGCGTGCTGGCCACCAGCCCCTCCGAAACAGGCCAGATGATGCGATGCAGTTTCAAAGCCACGGGCTTGCGTCAGATTGCGGATAGGGCGAGCCATCGACTCGTCTGCTACCTTCAGGAAGCCCAAAGCAACCTCTTCCGGAGCGTACTCCGGTTGATCCTTTGCCTTTCGCTCAGTATTGATCCTCTCTGTCAATTCGTTGAACAGCTTCGTTGTGACTTCGATATCAAGGGGCTGGTCCTCATTGGGACCGAAGATGTGTGGGAAATACTCCGGCAGTAAGCGACCCAGGAACAGGTTTGCATCTGTGACTGTCAATGGACCCCCTTTGCGGTAACAGGCCGGACCGGGATGGGCAGATGCCGACTCTGGTCCGACATAGAACAATCCGTTGCGGTACGAAAGGATAGAACCGCCACCAGCGGCGACTGTGTTGATATCGAGTTGCGGGGATTGAATGAGGACCCCCGCAACCTTAGACCCGAAGACATGTTCGAGGTGTCCGTCGAAACGAGACACGTCCGTGGAGGTACCACCCATGTCGAAGCCGATCACGGGTGTCTTCTCGGTAGGATCCCAGCTTGTAGCTGCGAACCCGACCACACCTGCTGCTGGACCGGACAAGATCGCCTTCAGCCCGCTGAATCGGCGAAAATCGACCAGTCCGCCGTCAGATTGCATAAATTCGAATCGGCACTCATGCTGGCGCTCCAAGCCACCTTCGAAGCTTGAGGAAATCGAGTCTATATATGTTTTGATGACGGGGGTGAGATAGGCATCGGCGGCAGCGGACATGCCTCGCGGGACGATCTTGATCATAGGTTGTAACTTGGAGGATAATGTGACGGAGAAGCCCATACTCTCGGCCAGCTCCCCTATCTGGCGTTCATGCTCTGGGTATGCAAAAGAGTGGACCAGCGCGACCGATAAAGACTGATAACCCTGTTCCTTGTACCGCTGGAGGTCCGAGCGGACCTCCTCCAAGTTTAATTCCTGCACCACACGGAACTTCTCTCCCGTCACGCCTTCCACCACGCGGGCTCCGGAGAAGCAATCCTTGTCGGCCGCAGGATGGCACGGGACAATCCGCTCATTAACCTCCACGACGCCCTCCGGTAACACTCCTGGCCGAGCCATTGATAAATCAAAAATATTTGGCCGGGATTGGTCCCCGATCTTGAGCAGATCACGGAAGCCCTTGGTTGTCAGCAGCACTGACCGTGCCCCCTTCCTCTCCAGCAGCGCATTTGTAGCTACCGTTGTTCCCATGCGTAGAGAGCCAATCCGATCCAGCTTCAATGGCTTTCCTCTGGGATGGGGTTCGCCCGTCACTCTCTCGAGAATTTGGCGCACTCCCTCGGTTGGGGCATCTTGATAGTGGGCGGGATCGACGGATAGTAGCTTGAGGATGATGTCAGGTTGGCCGGGTACAATGGCGTGGACGTCGGTGAACGTGCCGCCCCGATCGATCGAGATGGTAATCTTCCCGTCTCCGGCCATGGTGCTCGTATGCTAGTATGTTGACCGGATCGAGAGAGAAAGGGAGGATAGGAAAGGATGGTGAAAAGAGTGATGCTACTGACTGGGGTGGGTATTCTCCGGGGTTAATATACCTTCCCATCGATTCACCCCGTTATGATAACGACTGCGGGACATTCTATGGGTAAGTCCATCCTTCTGGGCTCTGACTGGTTGTTGGAGGTCTCTAACATCCACTCTCTTGTTCATTCTCTCGCTGATTCCGTCATCTCCTTCCCCGCGGGAGGTCACGTGTCGGGCCGACGGTCACATCCCTTCGGAAGTGTCGGCCCGATATCTCCGAATGATCGCTCTACTTCCATACTAATACACAAGGTCGTATAACGATAGGAAGGACATTGGAGATAGAACAATATCAGTGACAGGTTTGTTCGGATTTAGTTACTGTCTACATACTTGGTATTTCTCTCAGGATCCGAACTGACTTAGTGGTTCCATTACATATATATATAGGAGGCCCAGGAAGTGGATTAAGATATACAATTTAATTCTTATATCTCGACCTATCTATGTATCCTTAATACAGTCAAATGCGCTCCAACCTTCATAATGTATCCTCAGTCAAGGCGTGGCGTGCAGTATACCATCAACGGTGGCACATCCTGGCCAAATCCGGAATCTAGGGCTAGTTCTTCACGGGGAGAAACGAGCTGGAACTATGATCGTGTTAGTTAAAGCATAGGTTCGTGATAGAGTAGCAAGACGAACGTTGAAGTCTATAAGGATTAAGACGATAACTTTTTTCAGCTCCAGCCAAGCAACTCGAGCCATTGGGCAACTATTAACGGTGCTGAGAGATAGTAAGTTTTGACCCATGAGCCTTCGTTGCTGTGGATCGGCATTGAGCCATCGCACCGGCCGATAATGGTGGGCGTCTCCATAAATACCAGGGTCCCTTCGTGCAACCTCCGGGTGAAGTTCAATCGTGGTTCCCGGAGGGATATAGCATCCTGCGACGATGGCACCTTCTGCCGGTGCGACTGTCTCATGATCATAGGCCAAGCCATATAGCTGTCGCATTGATTCTTTGAAAACAGCATCAAGGTAACGAAGCCTTCCCAGCTCCCTCCATCGAGGTGGGTCAGAGAGAAGACCCTTGTCCTGCGCAGTGACTATCTCGCGCCGGAGTCTAGTCATCACGTCTCTGTGTTCTAAAAGGAAGAAAAACGTTGAAACAAACGCCATAGTAATATTCTTCAGCCTGCCGTCAGCTTTGAGGGAGGTCTTGACAAGACTGAGGTTGGACCTTGCAGGATGATCATACAGAGCGTGGTATGGCGTGTCAGTCATTCCTCCCTGGACGACCTTGCGAGCCAATGAAATACCCCGACTCCTTTTCAGCTTGGCTGTAGAACTTTGTAGTAGTGCGTATTCTATCATTGGTAACCTCAACCACCTGCCTAGGTGATTGTGCCAGGAACTTCCGGCCGCCTCGGTGGATGGCATGTGTTGTGTGGCCCACTCCTCCGGGTTGAGATGATGAACGAAGTCGGCCGCAAAGAATTCAAGGACAACAGTCAAATGAACAAAGGGGTATCGCCTCAGATGCGCAATTAATCTTCTGGCTAGCTCGTCAACAATGCCTTCATATCGCATTGCCGATTCCAGGTGCATCCGCCCCACAGCCTCGCTCGTTAATCTACTCCCAGTAGGGGCAAATCTCGCGCCATCAATCGACGGTTCTTTGGCAAACACGATGGATGCATTATTCTCAAATATAGACTACGAGGCTGATTAGTATATAGAGACTACAGTGATTAGGCATGAACGTTACACTTTCGCCTGGCTGTGCTTTATGGACTGGTAAGATGACGGTAGGATCGGAAACGCTGATAGAATAGGGGCCTAAACGGACAACCTTGCCATATTCTTTATGAAGGCCATCAAGGATATAACCGTAATTGCCCCTACTACGGATGTATATCCTCCACCAGTCACATAGTCCAGTGAAAAGAGGACCAGGAACCGTCCGTAGACGGGCGTAGTTGGACAGTACGCGCAAGAAGGTCAACGCAAAGATTACGATCGCAATCGCGCATATAACCATTGCCGATGCTTGACGGAGAAAATGTCCATTTTCCTTAGCCCAGTCGGAGTTGGTGAGATTTGTTACAATTCATGTCGCCTGACCGTGCTCCCCCTATTCTTCCCCCATTTTGCCGCGATATTCCGAAGGAAGAAAAATAACCGGAAAATAAAGACGGGCAGTCTGCTAGTTCACGGACTCATCTCCGAAGGTCCCCAGATTCCTGGAGACATGTTACTGTTGAGATACGGTTTTTCTGTTCTCTGTGTGATTTTTTTGCGATCTCACTCCATTCGTCCAAGTGATGGAATGTATGGATGGTGGTGCCCCATCGGGCCGACGTACTGCATTAACGGTACCATTTAAGCGCCTCAATGTGGGGAAGAAAAGGAGGGGGACTGATAACAGCGATAAATTACATAGTCACGGTTGACTGTGTTGAGGCTCCACAACCGGTTCGTATCCGCGCACTGTTCTCATAGAACTAGTCATTCGTGTGACCGCCATAAAAGTTGGCTGATACACAACGTTCCCGCCTGCTGGTTGCAATGATTACCTTTTGCCCGAGACAACAAGAAGTAGAAGAAGACTTGTGCAACTCCAAGCAGAACTCGGGTGGAGCATAGCTTGCGTGTCCGTGCGCTCTTTCACTGAAGACCCACCATCTACTCCGCGGGCAAGAGACCTCCAACAGCAGCGGCGCCTATCGTCGGTGCTGGTTTATTCATCTTCCACTAAAACCAAAACGTGCGATATGGTCCTTTGCCTGTCCAATGGCGCAGGGAAAGGTCCGAGGTGGGTTACAGCAACGTTCAGAAGACCGGTCTAATGGCCGACGCTCGATCGTAGCGTAAGTGATGAGTGGATACATTAGCTGTAGGATCGACTGACGGTTCGCCACAGGTGTAATCGATGTCGCAACAGAAAGACCCGATGCGCTGGCAATCCACCGTATCCCTGTGCTGCGTGCGAGGACGTCGGGCAAGTGTGTGTCTATTCGGAAGCCGAGAAGCGCGTTTCCATCCCCGAAAGGTAAGCCTCAGGCAATGACATGGCACCTAATGGCACCTGACCTGGAAACAGTTATTATCGTCAACTTCAAACTCAAGCTCGAGCTCAACTGCAGGCCCAGTCTCAAGCCAATGCGTCACGTTCTCATGAAAGTCATCAGCCCTCGCTATTCACAACTTCTAGCCCCGCCCAATCGACTCCCTACACCAGTGCGGAGGTGCCACTTGACCGGGATGACTGGTGGTATCAGGGCACTGATCATCTATTCCTGAACCGATCCGGAGAACACCGTGGGTCAACCCCCTATGCAAAAGTCGTTGTTGCGACTGCAGCTGACATGAAAGTAGAGTTCGTCGGTGCGTCGTCAGCTACCCATTTAGCGAAGCGGTTGAATCCCACTTCGACCAATTTAGCGTGGGACGTCCGTCCCCTATATGATGACCCTTCATCACTTCGTCGGTCAGTAACGCGGGCCCTTCCTCAACTGCCGCCCTTTGAATTTGCAAAACGGTTGTTTTGGGTCCAGTACGCCTATATTGGAACCATCTTTTCCCTCATTCAGCCGCTGGACTTTGAAGAGCGGCTGCGGGCTGTATACAATCAACCTCCCGACTTCTCCAACCGAGAATCATGCCTAGTCTACTGCCAAGTCCTACTTGTCATCGCCTTTGGGCTTATGTACTCGGTGAACCAATGGTCCGGGGACGACGGGCCCCCGGGCTTCAAATACTTCAAGCATGCACTGCGCTTTCTACCTGACATCCACGAAGAAGGTTCCATATTTTTCGTCGAGGTACTATGCTATGTGGCGTATTATATGCAGAACCTCAATCGACGAGATGCTGCATTTCTTTATGTAAGTCTGACAGAGCCCTTTTAGATTGCGATCGAAACCACTAATGAAATATTCGCGTCCAGATCGGTCTTGCTCTCCGCATGGCCATTTCATTAGGCCTTCATCAGGAGGTCTCGGATCCTACGATCAGTGAAGACGACCGAAACCGCCGGCGTCGGGCCTGGTGGTCCGTGTATAGCCTGGATCGTTTATTATCAGTGAAATCAGGAAACCCGATCACGATTCAGGATGAAGATATCGGAACTACATGGCCCATCCCAGCTGAACTATCTCCCACCGTTCCATGGCCATCAATCGTGCTTACATATTATACTCAACTGTCTAGGGTCCTAGGCAGAATTGGAGAAGGTGAGAGTATCCCTTTTCTTTCGAATGTAAACCCATCACACTAATGTCGGTGTCAGAAATCTATCGCAAGAAACCCCGGTCCGGTACGAACTTATTAGCTTCCGTTCAGAGCATCACGAACGATTTGTCCGAATGGCTAAGCCGGATACCCGACCGGCTGCGTATTAATTTTTCGACTTTGGATACTCATATTAACCGTGAGTTAGTATCAATTTTCTTACACTTTTACTCGTGTGTGAACATGACAGCCAGGCCACTTGTATTCTACGTGATACAGGGACGATTGGATGCCGGAACTGGTAATTCTGCTACGGATGATTGGAAGGAAGGGCTATCACAAAACACGGTGGCTGTAATCGACAGTTGCATCACTGCAGCCCGTGCAACCACGGTTATTATGGATGCCGCTGCGAAGCACAATCTGGTTGGTAAGTGAACTGCCCTACGCTGTGGGAATTTGTTAAACCTATCGGCACCATGCTGATTTCCTGCAAGCCACGTATGGCTATCTCGATGGGGAATATATTTTCTCTGCCGCCCTTCTACTGGTAATGGTTAATGCAGCCTTTCCGCATAATGAAACAAACGCTCGAGCCATGGAAACAGCACTAAATCTGCTCCGCGGAATGGCAGACCGTGGAAACACCTACCTCGGCTCACGACATTCACTTCTACTCGAGCTACAATCCGCCATCAGTCCCAACCGTGCGAGAAGAGAGGACGTTGTCGTCGAGGCGCCTGTGACTCCAAATAGTACGCAGCAGCCGACTCCATCTACGAACGTGGTTGAAGAACAGCCCCCAGAGGTGTCACCTTGGCCACTGCAGCAGGACCTGCCAACCATGCGGGATATCACTTTCAACTTTGACATCAACGATGACTCAGGGCTGTGGGAGGAAGTTCTGCACCAGATTGATATTGACATGGATACCGACTGGATTGAGAACACGTTAAGAAAGTGACGGGGCTCTGCCCTTGAAGCATTGCACAATGACCTTATGGACATGGCAGTATCCGTAGTATTGATTGCTAGAATAGACGATATTTCGAACGTATAGATTCATTAACTCACAATCACTCGAAAAGAATGAGTATAGGCCTTTTACTAAATAGTGGCTCAGGACTAGAACAAATATTGGTTCAAAATATAATGATTCTATGTAAAAGATGATCATACCAGAATCAACCATCAACTCCAAAGCCAACATGCAAAAACGGGCTTCAATCCAGATGGGTTTTCATCCGAAAGGAGACTTGAGCGACAACATTGTCAAGACACTGGGCAGCATTCGCTGGTATTTCCTTCGTCCTCCACGCAATGTATCCGTCTGGTCGTAGAAGAGACGCACCGGTGGCAGATACTCCCAGCATACCCTGAACGCTTCCTTCGTCCGCATATTGTACATCTTGTCCGATACAAACATGCTTCACCCGGACTGGTGACTTCAAATTCATCTGAGCCACAGCTTCCCCCCATTCCGTCGACTGTGAGACGAGAGCCCAGGAGTCCTCACCTAGCACGTCTAAGATAGAAACAGTTTCCTGGTTTTTGGTGACCCAAAAATGTGGCACATGCGTGCCAGGCTGGCCTGCCCATTCGTCCGGCTTCCGCGCTCGTGGCAGCTCATCATCGAGCCCAATGAAGCCATTTGATACGTACAGCTGCCCAAACTCCATGGCGTCGTCGTCGAGTTTCTGACTGGCCGGCGTGGCCTTGTCGAGATGGATCTTGTAATCCGCTCGGGCGAAGATTTGATCGTGGCGCAGAAGGGCCACCGGACGTCGTTCCGCATCGTATGTGTCGAGAAGTTCGGGAGAGGAATTGCCTGATAAAACAGCTGCTAGTTTCCAGGCGAGGTTATCGACATCATGGATTCCCGTGTTGGCTCCATATCCGCCTCGGTTGGGTGGCAGCGTGTGAGCCGCGTCGCCGGCGAGGAAGATGCGTCCCGACTGAAAAGTTTCCGCCACCAGAGCTCCTAAATCCCAACGACCGGTTGTAATGATCTCAATTGGGATTTCTGATGTGCCGATCGCTTGGTTGATAGCAGCACGGAGGGTCGGCTCATCACGTTCAACATCATCGTGGAACATCAAGACCCATCGGCCGTCGTTGTAGGTCGTCAAGAACGCTTTGAGATTGGGCTGATCGATACTGAATTGGTGCACACCCTGCATGTACTGCTCCAAGGGGGCGCGGAACAGTACACTGCGCATTGTCTGCATATGGCCGCGACCATTCCGTGGAATCTGGAGTAACTCGCGAACCGTGCTGTGATTCCCGTCTGCAGCAATAAGATACGAGCTCTGGATCTGTATCTCCTGGCCTTGGGGATCTACTACAGTGACGGTGACACTGTTTGGATCCTGCTCGATATTGGTTACCGTATGCTGGCGTCGGATATTCACGCCTCGTTCGATGACCGCCTCTTGTAGGATGGCCTCTAGTTGATCCTGAGGTATGGCCGCTCCGCGAGAAGGCGAATATTGTTTCTTCACAGTCGAGTCTTCCTTACTAGACTTTTCCGTGCCCGACCAGGACGTGCTTTCAAACCACTTACCGGTCATGCTCTCGACTCTTGCTCGCATCAGATTGAAGTCTTCGGGGACTTCCGGAATGCGATCTGCGATACCAAGCCAACGATATATTTCCATTGTCCGCGATGTAAAGCCGATCGCCCTTGGGTGCTTCGAGATAGAGGCGTGTTTTTCTAGGACCACCGTTGGTATCTCGTGTTTGGATAGGCACAGAGCCGCTGAGAGCCCTACCAGATTGGCTCCGACAATGATAACGGGTCGTTGAGTAGATGGTGGCATCATGATGTCTGTTGGGGATTAAACAAACACTTTTTTTTAGAGGAATTTAAAGCCTGGGGCTTTCTGTACAGATGAGTGTTCGAGTATATTTCCAACGCTAAGAGATTGGGGGTCTTTTATATGTTTAGAATAAGTCGATGCTCGGGCCCGATGGATGTCCTGTTTTTGTCGAACGCCTGACTTCGGGCCCGAAACAGCAACCGAATCGGCATGATCAGTAAGTACTATTAATGTATATCGTCTTTTGGTCCTAGTAAATTTAAATGATTCCCTTAACGCTCACATTCATGAACCTACGGTAAACTCAAGAATTTCAGTACTCCTCCTTCACTAGTGCTAACCTCTCTTTTTCCGTTTCACGTAGTTCATTGTGTTGATCCTAATGTTGCCCAGACACAATCCAAGTTACAGTATGGTTAAAATCATCTAATCAAGATTAGGTTAAGAGAATATATTCAGGCATTTAGATAGTACGGAGTCAGCTCAGATGTCTCTTTATCGGACTATGTAAGGGGCGAGGGGGAGGAGATACAAAATCCCGCCTAGGAGATACATATATGTTCGCGGGACTCCATCTAAGTTCGGACACATCTGCTCATCAAGATTAAAAAGTACCATACTAAGGTTGACATTTCAACATGATCAGATGGCAACACAGAATACTGGGCTGAAGTTGAAATAGTAAATAGGGAAATTCTTTAGGGCAACACGTATGGCTGATTGGCGCAGAGTGCTACTTCCGGGATCCGTCTTAGGAGACACACTAATGCGGAGCGACGACACCAATGCGGCACAAGCCCCCTTCTAAGGTCAGCCTCGTACGAGAAATGAAAAGAATTCGAGTACGCAAAATACAGCGTCTGTCCCCTGCACCGCATTCTATTGCTCAGTGAGCACTTTTAATTAAGGCTATGTCGCCGCAAAGTAATCCTACAGTGTAGAAGTGGAATAGGTAGAATGCAACAGACTGAAGGGGTCGATTCGACTTTATCGGGACACTCGGCAGGTCAAATGTCAAGAGACAGTGAGGACAGCATGCATACATACTCCATACAATCCTAGCGGAGCACCTTGCTCCGTAGTAATTCTTGTCTACCTAACGCGGCTAAGAGACCTGAAATAGTTTCAGGACAAGAGCCCCTAGCCTCATTGTTGGCTCGACCAAACGCTCGGCACACTCCATCACGAATAACTAATGCGGATAAGACTGCTGAGAGAAATACCGCTTTGCATCATCATGCGTATTCCCTTAAGGAATTGACCCATCATTGCAGACGACCAGTCCTGGTGGAAGTTAAAGGGGAAGGGAGAATGAGACGGAGCTCTGGTTGAAGCAGCGGCAGGCGACCATAGTTCCAAAGGTCACCCATATCGATCACCGTGCAGCTGGGGAAGCGTCAGCGCACCGACCTATATGGCTCAGCCCCGACAGGTGCTTGCATTAGTGGCTGGCAGAGTCGGAAAGGCACCCCCTCCCCCAAGAACAAACAACAGGGAATAAAGATGGAGGGGATGATCCTTCACCAATTGCGGTTACCAAGGGAAATTGGTGGGGAGCCGGATGGCTGCAGCGATTGGTGCTGTGGCTTGGATAGCCCGTCTCTGACAGCTGACAAGATCATCTGATTGGTTGCTTGGGTTTGTTCTCCCAATCTATGCTTGTTAACTTCTGCTGCGCAAGGAATGGTAGCATCGAACCATTCGCCAGTCTGCCACGCCCGTGACGGTGATGGCTTTCTCCTTAGCTCTTGTCTGGTCTTGTCTTCTTGGTGGCTTGGTGGCTTGGGAATTGACGGAAGCGGAAGATAAAATAGATTAAAGTTATTATTTTTTCTAAAGTGATTGGGGGCAAGTATGGCGACCAGGTGGAATCAAATGGTGTTGCGGGTTGTCTCTTCGGAGGGGCTTCCATGGTCCAGTGATTTATTTAACCCCAACACGACATGGCCTCAGGTTTCCAACAAGGAATGAATGTACCGCAACATAGCCAAATTCTTCCGGGAAATACGACGAAATTCAGGACGGACTCTTTTTCTCTATTCTCTTTCTCATAGTCCAATTAACTTTGACAATCATGCAATCCATCCCTCGCGACCATCAACGTCCAGGTACCGACGTCTCTCCCCGCATTCCGCCGATCCGTTGATCCACTGTGGATGAAAATGCGATACTGGCAGGCGGGGAAGAACGATGATGGTGGAGTGCTTTTTGAGCAACCGGCCAACAAGGTTCTGGCACCGGATTCGGGATACAACTGCTCGTCCGATGCAGACTCCACTGGGGGCCCAGGGATCGAAAACCTCGCATTGATAGTCTCTGTCTATGCGATGAACGCTGATTGGCCTTGGGATCTGTGCATATGTTTGAACGAAAGGTGTTGTTCGAAGGAGACAAGCGTGTTGTCGTCCAATATAAAAGGTGCCTTAATGCCCCCGGATTTTCGCTCGATAGTTAACATTTTTGTGATTCCCAGTCTCCAATCTTCCGTTTCCGGCTGCCCTCGGCCCATTTCTTTCCATTAGAGTACGGTGGCCTCTTTACTACTTCTACATAATGATTGCTCCTTCAGAACCCATTCAGCCCTCCAACTCGGCTGCAGCTCTCACGCAGTTCATTCCTGGTGTCGACTTTCAGGAGGCCTTCAATGAAAAAGTTATCATGATTGTGGGTATGTAGTTCCCTTCTGGTGCCACTATGCCCCCGAAGCTAAGCCACGCTGTAATAGGTGGTGCCAATGGCATTGGCGCCAGCCTCGTCCAGCTCTGTTGCCAAAGCGGCGCTTACGTCTGCATTGGCGATGTTGATACCATCCGGGGAGAAGCTCTGAACAAGAAATGCCGTGAAAAGTGGCCTGTCTACTGGGACCCTGCCCTTCCACCAAAACCTCCCCGGACATCCTTTTTCACCGTCGACGTCACCAACTATCAGACCGTCATCTCCCTCTTCGACCGTGCATTCCAGACATACAAACGTATTGACCATGTGGTTGTCACAGCGGGTAGCATGGATGCTGGTAACAATTGGTTCGATCAAAAGTTGAGCTTGCAGTCGGTGCGCGAGGTACGTCTTTACCTAAACATCCTTGTTCAAGGGGTAGAGTCCTGAGCTCTATGTCAGCCTCCGTCCACGAAGGATATCGACGTGAATCTCGTCGGTTCTCTCTATGTCACCCGTGTAGCTAGCGTTTATCTCCGCCATAACCGCGGGCCGGGTGTGGACCGTTCCATCTTATTGTTCTCTTGCGCCGCTGGCTTCAAAGAGACTCCTGGTGTATCTATCTACCAAGCCTCTAAGCACGGGGTGCAGGGTCTCATGCGCTCTCTTCGCCCCTACTTCCCATCACCATATAAACACAATCTGCGCATCAATACAATCTGCCCTTGGATGACGGAGACCCGCACGACCCTGACGAAGAAGGTACAGGATCGCTGGACGAAGGAGGGTTTACCCGTCAGCACCCCTCAGGAAGTCGCTCTCATCTCAGCTGGCGTGCTGTCTAACAACTCGCTGAATGGAACATCCATGTACGTGGAAGGTGGCCGTGCGTGGGAGATCGAAGCCAACATCGATCGCTTGGAGCCGGAGTGGCTGGGAGAGGAGGCGTCCAAAACGCTCGCATTAGGACAGAAGGTGTTGAGTGACGCATGGGCTTCGTAGAGTAAAATTTGCATGTTTAGACATCTGTTGCAGATTGATACCCATTAGCGACCACAAGAATGACAGAACGATCGGGAAGGGGGAATTGTTGCGGAAAGGACATTATCAACTGGCTGTGTTGAACAACGGCTCTAGATTAGAGCTTCCAATACATTGTTCTGCACGTTTACTCTCGCATTCAGCTCACAAATATCCTTGTGTAAGGCATAAGAGGCCAGTTTGGGAGATAGAACTCAGCCACGAACTCCAGTTCTTGAAGAGCCTGTCAGCTTCATCTTGCCGTATTCGATAAACACTCCACCATCGACCTTCTACTCGAAATGTAGTTATTGAGATCGTATTATTCTCTCAATTACCCACCGAATTACTCAGCTCAGCCAACCCGCGCCAAAGGATGATCCTTAATCAGTCATCTACGTTAGACTTTGAGAAATCCCCCGTATCTTCAATAACAAGTACGAATCAGCGCTTACCACTGACAGCTCTATATCCTGCTTCGCCATCTTGGCATCAACTGCAAAAGAAATGATAGAGTTCCATGACCAAAAATAGAGGTTTAATCCGGGAAGTACCGGGTTGTTTTCCAAAGACCCTTGGTGCTGGCTGAAGAGAATGATATCATATTGACAGAACAAGGAGATGTGGTTATATTCAGGATACACCCTTTTCGGCCGCTAGAGATACATATAAGCTGGCGACATATAAGAGAACGTAGTGATTGTATCTTCCTACATAAGACTATCTAAGAAAATAGCTTCCATGTCTTGTTAACACCCTTACGGCACAAGGACGCCTAATGAAACCATCTTGATCATCGGTGCATCTGGCTTTATTGTTACACACATGGTCGAAGCATTTCTACGAGCCGGTTACTATGTTTGCGGCACGGTCCGGTCCGAAGTAACGGCTGATAAAGTCCGTTATACCTTCCGGGAGTACAAAAATAAGTTGAGCTTTTGCCATTGTCCTAGACATCGTTGGTGCGAAAGCCTTCGTTGAAGCCGTTCAAGGAATCACCGGCCCTATTCATACTGCTACACCCTTCCTGATAGAAGTCGAAGATAGAGATCGAGAGCTACTTCGGCTGGCCATCGAAGGAACGATCAACATCCTGGGCTCTGTCAAGAGACATGCTCCTCAGGCCCGCTGAGTCATTAACACATCTTTCTTTGTCGATATGCTTGATTTATCGAAGGGAACTGACCTGATAACACATACATGGAGCAGATTGGAGTCCAATGAACTATGCGGAGGCAACAAACGAAGATACTCTCGACCTAGTAACTTACTGTGCAGGAAAGGCTATGGCAGAGTGTGCGACGCGGGATTTCACAGCCACAGAAGGTCCATCCTTTGACCTGGTGAATATCTACCCACCATGCGTCTATGGGCCAATCAAGAACGGCATAGTGAGTCTAGTCAATATGAATACCTCATCTACGGAGATATACCGGCTCATGTCGCCGATATCATAGCTGAGCAATTTCATCCCACCCACTTCGGTATGGATATGTGTGGATATACGTGATGTCGCCGAAGCGCATTTGAAGATTTTTGAGGTCCCGCGGCCGGTAGACAGCGACTTTTGGTCTCGCAAGGCAGTCTCAGTTCCCAGCAGGTGGCCGATATTCTTCAAGAAGGGGGTGGCGGAAATGAGGACCGTAGGGACGTCTTGAACGTCTTAGGATGGCTTGGCTGGACAACGTCGTATATTTCAAAGGATTGAGATTACACAAAGGGTGGAAATTGCGGGATTTGGCTAAAGGGAATTCATATTCTGGGAATGCTACCTTGGTTTTCTTTCGGGTGTCAGGAAAGGTATACCTAGTGCCTTATGGATGTCCTCCTCGAGGCACCTCACATGCAGTGGATGTCGTCGAAGTCATACAAACTAATCTATAGAGTTACATCAATGAATAGTCCAACCTACTGCGCGTGATATGTTGACAAAAAATAAGATTTTGGGTTCCCTCATGCGACCTTTTGTGATAGACGCAAAGCTGGAGCTAATGCACGTAAGCATACGGGGTCCATCACTACTTACTCAAGTCCACTACCCCTGCAAGCTCTTGGTGGGTCATGCCAACTAATATTATTTTTGCTTTGAGTGTCTACCGTCACCGTTCCAAGTGTGGATGGTAAGAACAGGATAGACACCCAAGGTACCGCTACCTGCTTATCGGCCAGACATTGATCATCAGTGCGGAGATGTTGATCAGGAGTCTAGTAGACCTCTGACAAGACAGACAGTGTCTATGACTGAGACTATGGTGGGTGTTTAAGCCAAACTCCGTGTTCTGCATTTCGAATATCAACGATTTGTGGGATAGACTGTCCAGTAGTCGGTAGGATCCGAAACATCAATTTATTGCCGCCAAGGCTAGTACCCTTTTGGGATTAATCAACATGGCCAACCCTAAGGAGATAAGTAGTTCTCGAGAAACTCCGAAGAAAAGCGAGCACGCAATCTGAGCGGTCTTCTACTCATGGCGAGTTGTGGAAGTCTTGACAAGTTCAGTCCGAACCCTAACCCAAGTGTCATAACGGTCGGAGCGTGGCCGATCGACATTGGTGGAAGATGGTCAGGAACGGCATCCCGAGAATTGATTTTTACTTAATTTCCGAGTGGAAGAGAGAAAGATATGAGGAGAGAGAGAGAGAGGTAGCGAGAGTCTGAGGAAGGCCCAAAAAAAAAAAAGAAAAAGACGCTTTAGGGTTCGTTGCCACTAGTCTAAATTAGTCGCGTCGGTCACGGGCCGCGCCCTCCATACAGCCAATCAGACACCTAGATGCAGGGCTTAATCGAACAAACTATCGACTATCACGAATAATCTTTTTCCGATAACGCCATTTTGCCAAGGGGATCCAGTGAATGAGGGTTGAACCTACCAGAAGGGCCCGCTCCAATTGCTTGCACGTAATTTGGCTACTTTCCAAGCGTTGTGGTCAGGCTGGTCGGTGGATGAAGTGGGACGCCATTATCAACGTTGCATTCTGGACCGTTTCCGGAATCGATGTGGTTCCATTGCTTAAATGAAATCTCGATCACGTCATTTTCCCTAGAAGATGAGGACGAAAGATAGGTTCTGTCTATAATTGAAGTAGCGGGCTGCAGCACATCATGTTTTTTGTTTGGTTTTTTTTGGCTCAGCTCGTCCTTCCCAGGAAAACCCGTTGCCAGAAAGCCCTCAACGTCTTGCTGAAGGTCAACCGAATCCGGTGACTCCATTCAGCATCAATGGGTCTGTCGACAGTCTCTCGGAAGCTTTCGAGAGCAACGGAGGATGTGTCAGATACTCCTCCGGAAATCCAAGACAATGGCAACGATCGGCCGCCCAACCCTGACCGTAAGCAAGCGTCTATGGACGAAGTCTCATCCAGCGATGAGGAGCATATCAGGAAAGTTAGCGATACGGATGCGATAGAGCAGGAAAGTGAAGAGGATCCGGAGATTACAGCGCTGCCTAAGGAGGTTCGACAGCTGGTCAGTCTCACCGATGATCCGACCTTGCCCACGATTACCTTCCGATATTTCATTCTTGCGATCATCTTTATCGTTCCCGGTGCATTCCTGTCCCAGATGAGCCACTTTCGTACAACCCAAGCACCGTATTCGATTTTCTTCGTCCAGATTGCTACCCATTACGTGGGACACTTCTTTGCGCGAGTGTTTCCAGCCTGGGAGGTTCGGTTGCCATTCACAAAATGGTCGTTCAACCTGAATCCAGGGCCGTGGAGCCCCAAAGAACATGTGCTGGTCACCTTGACCGCGGCATCTGGTGCAACATATAATTTGGGCTATACTCCGATTGCACTGGCGGAGCTCTTCTATGGCGAAAAGCTCAATCCGGCTGTGGCAATCTTCTTCATGTTTGCGATCAATTGGATTGGGTACGCATTTGCAGCCATCGCGCGCCAGCTTCTACTGTATGACCCTACATACATCTGGCCGCAAGCTCTCATGCAGACCACCCTCTTCGAGACATTCCGAAAGCAAGACGTTTCGTCTCCCCTTGCCCGGCGGCAGCTCAAGATCTTCTTCCTTTCTCTGGTGGGAATGACCTTATGGCAATTTCTCCCCGAGTACGTGTTTCCTTTCACGTCCTCGCTGGCGTTTCTTTGCTGGGTGGCCCCCCATAACCCAGTAGCCAACTTTGTTGGCTCCGGTCTCGGGGGAATGGGCTTTCTCAATTTATCGCTCGATTGGTCGAACATCAACTGGAATGGCTCGTCCATTCTGCTTACACCCTGGTGGACACAGGTCATTTTGTTCTTGGCCTTTGTCGTCAACTGTTGGATCCTCATCCCAGCCGCCAAGTGGGGAAACATGGGATCATACAAGCACGGCCTGATGTCAAAATCTCTCTTCATGGCCAATGGCACCAAGTACCCGGTCCTAGACGTGTTGACCACGGACTTTCGCTTAAACCAAACCGCCTACGAAGAGCATGGCCTCATGTACATGGGTCTACAGAATGCCTGGGCCACATTCTTTGACTATGCCAAGGTAACAGCGGCGGTTACCTGGATTGCTACATTCGGTTTCTATCAGCTCAAATCGAACCTAACCAAGGCCATTGCATCACGAAAGAAGTCGGAAAGGTCCAAAGGCCAAAATATCAACTACCAATACCATGATCGGCTCAATGTGCTCCAGCGGAATTACAAGGAAGTACCTCTTTGGTGGTACGTGGTTCTCTTCATGGCTGGGTTTGTCATTCTCCTGGTGGCCACTGCTTGCGGATACCTCTGGATTCCAGTCTGGACGTTGTTTGTTGGTCTGGCCACGGCCGGTGCTTTTGTCCTCCCCTTTGGTTGGCTGTACGCGATCTCCAACTACCAGCTCGCGGTAGGGACGTTCAATGAGATGCTGTACGGATACATGGTCCACACGAAAGCAGGCGAGTCCCATCGCCACCCCTGCGGGCCTTCCACGTACGGAGCAATCGCTGGCGACGCTTGGTATCGAGCTCAGTACATGCTACAAGATCAAAAAATCGGGCACTACATGCACATCCCGCCTCGAACGGTCTTTTTCTCTCAGGTTTTCGGAACTGTCCTCGGCATCCCGGTCAACTACGGCGTGATTCGCTGGGTCTTGAACACGAAGGGCGACATTCTCAAGGGGATTGAGAAGGATCCGCTGAACCAGTGGACTGGTCAATCAATCATCGGTTCGAATACTCTCGGGGTGCAGTATGCCGTCATCGGGCCCCAGAAGATGTTCGAAAACCCCGAGCTGAGGGCTCTTCCTTACTCATTCCTCGTGGGAGCCGTGGTCCCTCCCATCCTGTACATTCTGCACCGCTTCTTACCCAAACTGCGGGTTGACCTGTGGAATGTCACCATCTTCTTCTCCGGTCTCTCAGTCTTCTATGGCAACATCAGTACAGGGTATACCTCAGCCATCATCGGAGGATATGTGGTCATGTACTGGTATTACCGACGCCGGTTCGAAACATGGAAACGATACAGCTATATGGTTGCGGCCGCCTTCGATGCTGGCTTCAATCTGAATATGCTGTTGATCTTCTTGTTCTTCGGGTCCGGGAAGAAAATCAAGATGCCCAACTGGTGGGGTAATAATGCAGACTCCGTTGAGCGGTGCTTCGCCTTGTGAAATGATTCCAGTGATTCTGCATAATTCGGCGTAGGGCACGGTGTTCCTTCAGAGACTCAATCAGATATACAAACCTCTTTCAACTCACGCGACCCAAGACAATCAGCAATACCCACCCCAATCGTGTATAAAGCATATTACTGTACATAGATCTCATCTCATAATAAATAAGTGTCTGCTCTCCATCCATCTGTTCTCAAGTACTCATGGTTACCTTTGTATGTTCGTAATTGCTTATTGCTTGGTAGATTGTCGAGTCCTCAACTCTGGTATGTACTAATTATCTTGGGTTAGAGCAGACATCAACCATGTTCCACATTATTACATACTCGATATTGGTTTGAGCTTGACAATTGCGACATATGATCCATTTTCTCGGTTGGATCTGCGCTTTCGAAGCCACAGACAGCACCACAGTTTTATATGTTGCACTTCCCCCGCCTAGCCTACTTCTTTTTTCTTTTACCGTAATAACAACCAGGCATATTCTGTTCATGGAGTTTTCTCCTGTGATCCTGATGATGGGTCGACACTTGAGCGAGGACGCCATAGGAATTTGTATAAATCGAGGTGAGCTTTTTCCGAAAGAAAAGCCTATCCCTGCAGGTTCAAAGCGAGTCGGGAATACATCATGCAAATTCAGAAATCGAAGGTTACGAAAGTATATCCATCTCTTGAAGATTACTCTCCATGCCATGTCAGATAACGCCTTCGTCGATTTGCGAAGAAGTTTTCCCTTCATTGAACTTCGCCAAGACTGTGGAAGATTAATTGAGATTAAGACAGCCACCTATTTTTGCTGGTATGAATCGTCTAGCGGTCTCAACCGCTCGCTACCCTGATTGAAAGTACAAGGGTCGACATGGTCATAGAGAAAAAGTCGCTCAACTGCTATTAGATTGATTATCGGATAAGATTATATTCTCGATATTCGAGCCAATGCCCTATATGACTATCTCTGCCGAAGTTCGAGAGGCTCTGATCATTATCTCCGAGATGGACGGTGGAACAGGTGGATGTTGACAGGACCCTAGGATCCGATCTGATAAGGAGAAAGACATGTTGAGCTCTTGGCAAGCAAAGCAAATTGATAGATAATTAATGGCTTGCGGCGAAACCCTGAGAAATCTCCAGGAGTGGAAGTCATTCAACTCATGCCCATACATCATGGCGAGACTATCTAATCAGATCAAAGAGCTGTCCGGTCGGTTCAACCCCCCAAAACAACCCTTGATCAGTGGTATTCTGACGGAGGAGCTCGTTAAGGTTACATGAAGGGGTGAAACAAATACAAAGCATGTATGCCCTCTAACCATGCCACCATGATGAGTCCAAGTCTTTTCTTCTTGTCTCGCAGGTCACTAGCTGTCCCTATGATGTGCATACGTACTAGATTTCCCAGACATTTTCATTGTATCATCTGTCTATATACACCATCACATACGCATCCTATGGCTTCTTGCACAAGGCTCGTAATGCTATTCTAATTGCTTCCATACTAACCGTTTGACAGTTCCTCTCAGGGACTGGGCTCCGAGAATTCCCTGGAATCAAGCCATATTCGCCTTTCCCTTCCTCCCCATCATAATTCCTCCCTCGCGAACACAGCTCGTATCCAAAACGCTCATCTCTAACCGCTTCTCATACGCCTGCTTGCTCTTCTCCGCCGACGTCCGCAACATAAACCACCTCAAGTGCGGCAGCGGTCGCAACAACTCATCCACACAATCAATCAGCCAGCCCCCAAGACCATGGCCCTGGTATTCGGGAAGGATGTACAAGTCGGTCAAATAGGCAAATGTGACATTGTCCGTGATAAGGCGCGCGAATCCAACCTGGACTAAAGTATCTTTTGGGCTTTTTGGATCAGTGGTTGTGGTTTTGTTCCTTTTGTCATTCGGATCGCTGATGTTTGATTGAACTTCGTACACTCCGAAGCAGAATGAACTGTCAATGATCTGTTTCAGGATATCCTCGGGGTAGCTTTTTGTCCAGTACATGAAGTCACGGTCGAATACGGCGTTGATGGCTGATACCGAAAGGAGGGTTTTGTCCGTCGATACGATGAACGCATCTTGGGTCCACGTCTGGGGTTCGATGGGCAGTGACATGGCCTATTATGTATGTTGTTCGGCTTGCGTCGTTTCCACCCGGTCAATTGCCTGGCTCGTGTTTAGCAGAGGGATGTCTTTGAGTTTGGTAGAAGTTATGTTTTCTTTAAAGGGTTTTCCGTGGTGTTTCATCGTTTATCGTTTTATCGTCGGTTTTGAAGTACGAGGTGACTCACGATCTTAGCCGTGATAAATCTTGGCGTTCGATTGCCAATCTCATCCACAAAGCAGGTAGGAATTTAGAAAGAATTATTAAACCCTGGATTTCGGGAACAAATAATTGTGGTAGTTCCTCGGTTTTCTACTCGATGGCTGAACCCGTGCGTGATGCACCAAATTCCGTCATTAACTTCAATACTAGATGGCCAGTGCACCTGGCGATAGACACTGTACATGACTCACAATGGAACAAGGCAAACCAATTAACCAAGGAACATTTCCTGTTTATAAGGGATGTCAAGAAGGCAGATATATTTCCCTCGGCCCTTAGATATTACCGGCCTATAAAGTCCTAGTACCAAGGGCAGAAAATATATCATCCCAACTAGTAACATCACCAGAATTCCCAAGCTCGATGAAGCTTTGCCACATCCCATCAATATCACTGATTCCTTCCTCGAGACTATTGGGCCACAACACATTCCCATCTGTCGTACTTGGCGCAGCTGTGCATATATCCGTCGGATCTGCGTTGGAGTTACTTCCGGTCGGCGTAGGTCGGGGAGTAATCTCGGGAGAAACTCGGATCTGGTACTTGTGGAGGATGTCTATGAGTGACTTCAAGAACCGACCGGCGATAGAAGATGACTCCTCCGCCTGCTTCAGCACATAGCATGCCTCCATAACTTCTTGTCGCCGGCCTTCGTTGTCTTCATCCTTATTGATACACAAATCTATAACAAGGACAGCAGTCGCCAGAAAGAAAATGCAGAGAAATGTAGCCAGTCTCACGTGCACAGATGCAAGGAGACCTGCATCCTGCTGTACCGAGTTGTGCATGTTGATGATACTTCGAGCGGATTCCAGACAGACCTTTCGGGAGTACTCGTATCCCGGATCCAGCGATATACGGGTCAGGAACGGCTGGTTCAGTTTGATCCGACTGGAATGAAACGTGCTGGCTATGATGTACCGTTGGAATATTGTCTGTGGATATCGACGATCAACATTACGGCTCTGCTCACGACTTGCTGCATCATGTCGGAAGAAAACAGGAAGATCGCGCAGAAATTCGTCAAATTTCCGGTTCAACGAGACAATCATATCGTATTCCACCATTGCCCAGTCCGACGGCGAAAATGGCAGCGCATCTACTACACTCCGAGAGATCTCTGCCAGCTTGATTCGCAGTATATAGTAAGTCATTGCGGTTGGTTGTGACAAAGGGAGGGTGTGCTCCGGGTCGGAACGCTCTAAGTCCAGATCATCAATGTTGCGTGGACGATTCACGCACATATGTTTAGGATGAACTAGGTACGTGCCTTGCTGAGGACCACCAGAGAGTGATAAAAGCCTGGATGATAATGTCAGAGTTAGTCCTACTCTTCTCACCGGATAAGGGATCCTGACTGCAGACGATGTTACGAACAGGTGGTAAAGAAAAAATAGATAGAGAAGGGTGAACAAGAAAAACAAATGGCATTTAACGACATCACTGTCCAGGTTTAAGAAGCTCACCAGTCCGTTGCAGCCATGTGCCACCATATCCGCCTCTTAATTTCGATCTGTACGGGGTCCTCATTATCTCGAAAGGTGTCTGCATCAATCCGATGGAGCGACAAGTCCCTTGCCATTATTAGGGCGCTACTGCTAGTTGTACGAAACCTCGAGGAGAATCCCTCGATATTGAAGATAATGAATGATAAGATAATTGCCGCCTGAACATCTTCTATCGAACCTTGAGTGCTGCGACGGGAATATTCGAGGGTATCAAGAGCCGCTTTAGTCTAAGAAATGGCACAGCTCACAGCGTTCGCTTGGTTGAGAAAGAGTGAGTCGGCGGCTTTTGCCTCCAGCATATATGCAGTACTGGCAAATATGCTCAGGAGAAGTGCGACATGGCCTGGCTCAGGGCTCGATCCGAGTGACAGTTGCTTGTACGCATCTTCAAGAAGAAGACGAGAAGACGGTATATGCACAACATAGTGTATGTATGCTATGTATTCTGTATAGCGCTCAAGCAGCCAGCTAGCTTCATTCTTAGGGGGCAGCCGAATATTAAGAACCATGCTCCCAGTGGCTGCACCACTACCGAGCGAATATTCAGAGACAATTGCTGTCAACCCTTGCCGAATCGATATCACGCTGAAAGAGATCCCATTAGACAAGCCCGAGATCTAGTAGTATTCCAGTTACTAGAAGAATATCGTAGATGACTATCAATCACTCACGACTGGAGCCTCGCGAGAGCCAACACCATCGAGCCACTTAGAGTCACCCTCGCCTTCCGAGATGTGAGACAGAGGAGCCAGTGCCGGGGTGGTTTTTGCAACAGAGGCGCGCTCCCCTTCGTCAGCACCATGAGACCGGAGGACGATGGCTTCCAATCTCGTCAAGCGGGCTAGAATATTATCGTGGATTTGAGTAGGGGCAGAAGATTGCTCTTGGGCCAACTGTGCTCCGCTAGACATCACTGGTACTCTCTCGCATGCAACTCCACGCGTCAAGCAATTCGAGCATGGCTGTTCTCGATTGCATCTCAGCTTCATGGAGCGACAAAGCTGACATGAGACGGGAACCTGCCGTGGTCGCCGTCGTTGTATCTTCATCGCACCGAGGGAATTTCTTTTCAATGCCCAAAGATACGAACAGGATATAAGTAAGTGTAGATTCTTAGGGAAGGCTGGAGAGGTCAGATGTCAGCACACCAGATGTTAAGATCAGGTGAGTCCATGTGAGCTTATCTAAGATTTGATGCCCAGATAGGTTTAGCCTTCCTCTCGCACTGTACGAACGATCAGCAGTTATCCTTCTGTACTTATCATATTACAGATATTGATTGAGCTTGAAAGTATATAATGTGATCATACATCACGACTGAGTGACATACAGTAAGGACCCTACCTATGATATATAAACACAAGAAGATCCACGGCTATTCCTGTATGAGTCCAAAATTGAATAGCAGCAACTCAAACGTACTTATCCAAGACTAGGTTTGTCCCATGGCATGACTATGAGACGAGAGCCATGACTCCAAGCGACATATCCAAAGAATGGGGACAAGCTTCGAATACCATTTCAGCATCTTCCACTTGCGAACCAGGCGACCAACCTCCTCGTGATCCCCGTTGACGGACTTAGCATTGCACTTGACCTTCTGCAGAAGGGGATTATTTGTACTGCTTATGGCAAGCAGGGTGAAAGGAATGCTTCCTATAGTCACGATAATAGCAATATAGTACAAGATCATGCTGTTGCACGGCACGCGACTGGCCAAGGAAGTGCCGGGCCGGACAGACCATGCGAGCTAGAAGAATGCTGCGGCACTCAGCGCCGCATCAGGGGACTTTGAGCTGTCCTATTCTTAAAGGAGTTCCTCCACCGCTTCACTAGGCTACTAGCGGGATGGTATTCCTCTCGTCGGGAACGAAGCAGTCCTTATACTTCGATGGAGCCCTGACGTCACGATTGTCTTATGAAAGATTATCCTACGACTCAACGAAACAGACCGAGCAGTCTGGAGAAGCAATACTAGATATACTACTAGGCATATCATTAGCCGCCAACATGGATGTCCTTGGCTCAGAGATATTGTTGACTATCACTATGGGGAACAGCACTTTCCAGCACCAGGGCGTGCGCATACTAGTGATGAGTCTGGACCCTCTTGAAAATGTAACTCCGTGGAGAACTATTCGATAGCCGAAAATCACAGCACGCGGAATGGCAGCCTGCCATAATCAACGAAGCTACCAAGTCTGGTATAGACATGTTTACGCGTGTACGTTCTGAGGCTGTTCAGGATGGTTGGCGGAAGCATTTCCGAATCGAGACATTCCCGACATTGCGTCACAAGGGTGGAATGCTTGTCTTTCGTCAACAGTTGTGGATTTCTCAGGGCCTCAAACTTTTTTTTTTTTTACGTTTTCCTCTTCTCAGGTACACTACCCTACAGGGGAAATTATTATCATTAAAGACTTGCTGCGCAATGTTTAGTTGGTAAGTCGTTTTGTTCACTTCGCTACACGATACTCATCCATTCCTTGCAGGTATCAACGAAGCTTAATCCAGCGTCCTGTTTTGACGCAAAGCCTAACTACGGCGGTATGCTATTAGTCTGCTCTCCCTATCTTCGAGCTTAGTTCCGTGGTTAATCGAGGCTTTAAAGTGCCTCTTCGCCGTGGGAGACGGTCTAGCGCAGCAAGGGGTAGAAAAGAAAGGCATTGCCCGCCATGACGTAACCCGCACTGCCCGTATGGCACTTTACGGGGGAGGTAAGCATGGGTAAAGCTGGATCTGAGTTCCGTTACTGAGTTTATTGTAGCTATCTTCGGCCCGGTTGTCACCAAATGGTTCCAGTTTCTGCAGAAGCGAATCAATCTCGACACACCGGGGAAAACCCTCGTGGCTCGTGTTGCTGCAGACCAGTTAGTTTGTGCCCCAACCATGATTGGCGTATTTCTCTCCAGCATGGCCCTCATGGAAGGGGGTGATCCGAAGGAGAAGCTGAACAAGACGTATTGGCAAGCCCTCCGGACCAATTGGACGATCTGGCCCGCCTTGCAGTCCGTGAACCTGTATCTTGTACCATTGCAGTATCGGGTGCTAACGGTCAACGTATTCAATATCGGTATGTACCTTCTGCGCAGCGCGTTCTCATGGATAGCATGTACTATACTAACCCAGCGAAGGATGGAATTGTTTCCTGAGCTTCTTGAACAATGCCGAAATGCAAGAGTTGCCGGTTCTCTGATTGCCGCTACGATATTCGAGGTTTATTTAGCGGTGGGAATAGATCTTATGCAAAAATGCTCGGGTCAAGGAAGCTAGATCATCATTCGTTGCTCTTGTTTTCTGCTCGTTGTTAGAGAAGGGCGGCATATTTCCTCTTCGGGACAAAGCCGCCCTATTGTCGGGATTCCCGATATGGAGCTTCCGACATGGATCAATTAGACAGGTGGGAAGCTGTATTACTAGGGTATATTAGCAAGAAGATGGAAATCGAAGGAGTTCGTATTCACGGTCAGACCTACGCTACCTGATCTATCGCTCACCCATATCCTATCCTCCCTAAATGACCCCCGCGAGGGCATCCTCATGAAGGTAAATTGGGTGCCTCGTCGCTCATACCTTCCACCCAAGCTGTTGTCAGGCGAGTCAAGTGTACAAGTAAGCAAATTGTGCGACCATGGCCCATTAATGTGATGTGATCAATCCGGGTGCACTGGTCATACAACCATCTGGCAGGACAACTGGTGTTCGACAAGCGTACCACAACTAATCGGTTCCGATGCAGCCTACCAGCATCTGATGCTCAGTTCATTGTAGTCAAACTTCTGCTCGTAGATTGACTCCGCCCCATCGAACAGTTCTGGGTAATTCCCTTTCTTGGCGATGCTAAACCCTGCTGTTATCTTCAAGGTCGCCTTTAAGAAGAACAGGCATCCTGAACAGGGTGGACCGAAACCACGTCCTCAATGTGGTAGAAGAAATAGGCTAGGCTTAGTATACGACCAGCTGACATACCAAGATGGCCATCATCTATTAACCGCGCTCCATGAATGGTTATTATTATGCTAGACAGATGATGGTTAACGGAGCCTCCTTCACCTCACATCAAGGGTGGTATTAGGTTTCAGTCCGTGCTACACGCGGCAGAGCAGTGCCTGACCATGATAATTGTCGTATTCCTTCTGTGCGGTCTTTGTGACAGTTCTGTTAAAAAACGTGTACTACATACTCACTTTCATAACCAATCTCTGGGACGATTTATGGCTTTCGCTTTGGGAAATGCTGACACCTCACAGATCGAATAAGTCATGGAAAGTTCAAAATTCAAAGTCTTCATTGTCAGTGGCTTGTTAGCCAGCTTGACATTAGCTCATTGCCTTGAGCATGCTGGAGTTTCCTACCCCGAGCTGGAGAAGCACAGAATCGCTCCTGAAATAGGCCCATCTCTTGGGATAATGCCAAATGGGGGTCGGATCTTTGACCAGCTTGAAAAGTACACTAATATCGAGGCCCTCACAGCTCCCATCCAGGCAATCCGCTTCGCCTTCAACGATGGGTATAGTGTTCTTGACCGAATAGTTTCGACATTCAATGCAAGGCGAGGCTCTCTGAAAGAGCTGAGTTGTTTGCTGGAAAAATTTAAAACACAGGCATGGATATCCACTCACGTTCCTCGAACGCCGTCGGATCCTTGCAGTACTCTATGCTAAAATTAGAACACAAATCGGCAGTAATAACCCCCAAAGAGGTGGCCAGCATCGAGTAAACCGAAGACCACACCCGAATCACAACACAAGATAGTTCCACCTATGACGGAGACATTGTGGTCGGCGCAGATGGCGTTTATAGAATCGTACGGTACGATCGGAAATGTTGTCATAGTTTATTGTTCTGCTAATTGAAGATATTAAACCGGTATTGGATTCAGAAAACGGACTATTACCACCGCGTACCGTCAATCCACGTATTACATTAAGATTAATGGCCTCTAGAGGCAAGGCAAGAAACAAACGCCAGGAATATATTGATACCCCCTTATACCTAGACGAGCTCACTGCTTACAGGCTTCTCTACAAGTAGATACTAATATCTGCGCGCAGGCCTAGAGTATATTTACGGATTGGAGTTCTACTTCTCTCCCACTTCCGCAAGGTGCTCCGCTCCCTCATAAAACTTGGGCAAAGGCTCGAGCTTTTGCCTCAAAACCCAGACACGGAAATGCCAGACCGCATTCTTGATTTGGTACTTTGCATGTTTCCGGGTCGAGACTGAGAATACCTGATCCAATTCCTCCAGGGTCAAAGCTAACACAGGTTAGTAATTCGACCAGAGCTTCAATGCAATGCCACCAAGGATTACTTACATTTCGTCTCCGGCACGAACAGCAAGACCAGGACCCACCCGATCAGACACCACGCAGCGTACCAGGCAAACGCTCCTTGCGGCTTGAAGGCGCGCAGCAGAGAGGGCCAAGTAAATGACAAAATGAAGTTGAAGCACCATGTGGTAGCAGTAGCCCAGGACATACCGACTTCACGCACGTGCAGTGGGAAGGCTTCCGCAGAGTATGTGAAGGGCACGGGGCCTTCGCCCGGGGAATAGAACACTTCGAACAGGTACATCCCCGTTGTCACCATGGCCACCCGTTTCTTGCTGTGCTCGATGCCTTCCTCGATCCAGAAAGAGAACCCGGACCAAAATAGACAAATGGCGAGGAAAGGGAAGGTAAAGAGCAAGAGGTTACGCCGGCCCCATGTATCAATTGTGAAGAATGCTGGCAGCGCGAAGACCCAGTTCAGGATACCTGTACCCATTGATGCCAAGAGCGCCTCCTGAATCGAGTATCCTGATTGCGTAAATATTGTCGTCGAATAATAAGCGATTACATTCACTCCACAGAACTGGAAGGAGAGCATCTCAGTCAGCATTTGTTTGGTAGTAGGACATACTGAGGCCCTCTGGCGGACACCGGGCCATCGGCGATACGCTTCTACTAACCTGTTGCAAAAACATGACAATCCAACTAGCAAGCGTTGCACGAGCATTACGGGGGACTGTGAAAAGCTCCAAGAACATAGTGAAGAAGTTCTTCCCCTTGTTCACTTTTCTCTCTAGCTCAACCCCGACGTATGCATAGTATAAGTCACGTGACGCCTGGATATCTGTAGGGCGAAGGATACGAAACGCTCGGAAGGCCTTCTCAATCTTGTTGTGCTCAATTAACCAACGAGGGGATTCCGGGCAGATATAGACTTGCGCACAGACAACCAAAGGCAAGACTACCGTTGAGCCCAACATCAGGCGCCAGGAGAGGTCATCCGATAAACCCATGAACGCAACCCCCATGATATTTCCCAGCATGATGCCGAAGGCAGTCCACATCTGCCACATCATAACCAGGGCTCCTCGGATCGGAGCGGGCGAACACTCTGCGGCATACACGGGGACCGTGGACGATTTGGAGCCGATGCCCAGGCCAAGGACGAAACGGGCGATAAACAGATTGACCCAGGAGTTGCATACTCCTTCCCAGACTGAGGCAACGGCAGCAATGAAGCAACTCACAAAAATGGTACCGCGCCGGGCCAAGTACCTGTTCATGGGCTCCGTGAGCCAGCAGCCGATAACCGCACAAGCCAGGTAAGGCGCGCCAACAACAAGACCAGTGATATACTCGCTCGTAATATTGAGTTCCTTCACACACGATCAGTTCAAGTAGTTCTCATAACCGAATGTGGCTATCCTACCTTAAGATAAATGGCCTGGGCGCCATTGTTAACTGTTTCGTCCATACCCTGAACCGCCGCGGCCAACGAACACATAGCTATGTCCTGATTAGTACAGATCACAAAATCAAAAGAGCCCCGTTTGGCAACCGCTTCCAGTACGTACATGCCATGAAGTAGAGCTGCCAAGGCTGCGACCATTTATGGGTTTTTTCACGCTGGATCGCCTCTCTCTCAGCCTCGGTCAACTCCGGCATATTGTGGACATCTTGGGGATTCTGCGAGATCAGAGCTCCTTTACGGAAGAGCTCCTTATGCTCCTCCAGGCCATACTGGACACAGAATTTGTCGACATCCTCTAGGAGCTGTTGGCGGGGAATTCCTTCCAGGGGGTTCTTAAAAACGGTGCTGAGCTTGTTGGCGGGACGACCCTCGATGTCATAGATACTCGAGCGTCGCGGCTCCTCCGAATGTTCGATGGTGGGAGAGACGTCATCGACGCCCTCTACTTTCTGTCCGGCGGTGGTATCCAGTCCGTATTCTTCCTTCATCTTACAGGCCGTGAAAAAGGAATAAAGGAAAGGTAAATAGCAAGTCGGTCAGTGAAAAGTGAGTTTTCGGACCATTGAAAGGTATCGGAGCACAATAATCTTGATTTTCTAACCAACCTGGGACTTCCAGGTAACTAGCATATTTTCAACTGGCGGTCGATGACACCTCACAAGAACAAGGTGTACCACTTGTGGTGCGGGGGTGCGTTATCAGGGTTTATATGACATACGGGGTAACAGCCTCGATGGATGGCTTCGCACGGCCAATCCACCCCAAAATGAATCATAGCCAATGAGACCAGGGAAGAGGGGTCGTCGCCGGGAATGGCTCAATGGTCAGATCCGGCTCATTCCGCTACCAGGCAATAGAGGAAGCGCGGGAGGCTCAACGTACATTACGAACTATGATTTTGGTGTCCAATATGAAACCGCCCCATCCACCCCGGAATGCGTACGCTCTACTAGGGAATAAGAGTTACAAGCCATCAGCGAGGATGCTCACCCTGCGGTGCAGATCTTCCCGACTTTCTAGCTAGAATCGGACAATAATTGTTTTGATGCATAGCATTGGGATGTCTTCGGCACAGCCGAACCAACCGAAAATGGGTCAGACGGATAAGTGCGTACGACACACCGTCGGTCGTCCTAATGGAACCACGACTCCAAGGCCTAGTTTCACCGTCACGCCTTACACAGTGCCCTCAGATGGACCTTCCCTTCAGACGACTCAGCCCCCACAATGCATTTCTCCAACGCGGGAACCCCGTGGGGAGAGTAGTTTTCTCCACGCAACATGGCCAACGTGAGATGCCTTGTGGAGAAGTGCAACGCACCACGAGTCAGGCCATGGTATAAGTCCATGTGAAAACAAAACTGCCCCATCCCACTGGCATTGGCTGTTCCAACCCTCTTCTCCTCAGACTAGCGACCGACCAAGCAACACGAAGCAATCAGTCTGGGGCATAAGGCCAAGAGGGATCTACCGGGTGGCGTCCAATCATGGGTGGGCCACAACCCTATCTCTGGCGTCATACGCTGGCTTTGGATTTGCGACTCTTCGCGTAAGACAAGGCTCTGCTCTTTAAGATTACTGTCGCATCTTGGAGGTGCGTCTTTTAATGCCATAATCTGGTTGGGCGTCCGTGTGGCGCTCTTAGGGCCGACGCTTCCCACATCCTGGACCATAAATCCAACCATCTCAAATCCCAGTTAGAGCCAAGTGCAGATTTCCAAGGGTATACATATAAAGTACTAGTAAATATCGATTTTAAGGACAGTGATTGTGAGGTTCAGATGACTGTGCAAAGCCACTGGTGTTACATGAGTCCGCTCGCCACCCCCACTCTGGGATTGAGGGGTTAATCCCTCAAGTTCGCAAAATGTACCCTCAATATGACGTTAATTAAGCTTTATCCAATGATACTAGGGACTGTAGAACGGCGTGTGTTGCAGCGACGAATCTGTCTTCCGTCATCTCCGGAACTGGTCTTCCGTAGCATTCTTATGCCGGGTTATGCAGAGGATGACTCAACTACTATGTCCCGTAACTATAGCTAACCCTAATTATCTTGGCTTATTCATATCACGTGTTAGAATAGACGAAGAATAAATTTGGGGTGTTTTTGGGGGGGTTCGGAAAGGTGATTCTGTCTTTTGAATATTAAGTAGAACACGTGCGTTATTACAATTACATCTAGGCGACTAGTCTACGGAAATAATATGATAGAGCTGGTGTAGCTCACGTGTGGCGGATTGACTGTCTTAAGAGGTCTAAATCTATCGTACAGAGATTCCTTGGTGTTATGGTCAGGTCACGTGGTTACAGCCTTAGGCTCCCCATAGGCTCGGACATAATATCTAGGATACAAAAATTTCAAGCTCTTTACAGTTATAAACCACTAGTTCAATTACTAGTGGCCTACATCTGACATAGTAGCCCTTCTTTCCAGGACACAAAACTTGGGAATCAACCCTAGGTAAGACTTGAGCCTATGTGCGAAGGTTCCTATCCAGCGAGTATCAAGAACCACAGAGAGTGGCATCACCTCCATGCGAGTCGGTTGGTCAAAACGGGATTTCCTAGTTACTGCGAAATCCATGGAACCTTACGTTAGGGTCCTACAATACTGCTGTGATCAAGTGAAGTTGCCGCAAGGGGGGATTGGTTTTGGATGTGTACGTTCAAGAACATTGTGCTAACACTCAGTGGCATCTGTTTCGATCGGGTCGCCCTGTTATCGAAATCCACACCGCCTTTTCTAGCTGACAGATGGTCGGAAAGCAAACCATTCGGGTTGTAAGACAATGTGTGCCGGAGGGATGTTCTCCCTGTCCGGATCATCAGCCTTCCTCTACCATGATCTAAGGTCGGTATCGGCCCCTGGAGCCATGGCAAGGATGTTTAAACGAAAATTCTCCATATGCAGGTAGAGACATGGGCTGTAGGCTGAAGAGGTGTAAACGCCAGGAAGGACTAAACCACTTAGTGCCTCAAACATCTACATTCATCGTGTTCATTGCCAAGGTCCTCTGACCGACAACTCGGCTGGCTAGAGTACAATTTGAACATGATATCTGACAAATTATGGTGATCGTGCCTTTACCTCTATACGAGAACTTGCCTGGAAACCTTAGCCTCGGAGCGGGACCAAATTGTGCCAGCCAAATGGCGACACCCGGAGACCCGGCTTTTTTTCTTCTGTTCAGTATGCCTTGTTCCAGAAGTACCAGTAGGCAGCTGACACCACCTAGCCCTCGATTTTCAAGACCAGCGTAGAATAAGACGGGGTCTAACCGTAGTTCACGGATGGATGAAGTAACCGTATATCCTAGTGCAAAAGTAGATAGGCACAGCAACGTATGGGCCAATTAGAAGTGAGTCTGTGCAAAAGCTCAAAGTAGGTAACCGACAAGGAAAGCTTTGCGTAAGAATAGTCTTCTCTATGTTTCTAGTGCGTCTGGACTGCTTCAAACGAGACATAGTCATGTCGATCACCTGTATGAGCTACGGTATTTCATATGCCGCGATCGCGACATCGGCTCCACAGGTTTGCGGTAACAATATACCCCACCTTTGGTGGCTAAGGGAGGCTGTTTAGGTGTGTATGCAGAAAGGGTAACACATACTAGCCTAAACCGAGCTGTATTTCCAGGAAATAGACGTCAGGGCCAGTCTCCTAGGCGCTACTGGGTCTTACCATTTTATACAACCTCATAAAGGACAAAGCGGCCCCTTATCTTGAGTAGATAATTAGAAGATACTAGATTCTTCTGTTAGACTTGTCTTTGGATGTCCGGTGTATTATTCAAGGGGGGCTTCCTTCTATACACAAAGACCATCCGTTTGATAATCACAGTAGCAAAAAAGCTAGACTTAGGCCAGATATCTCCGTGTCTGTTTTTCTTCCCTAGTATGGAGTGCTGCGTACACACACTTTCTACCAGAACAGACAAGGAAGGCAAACTCCGTTCTGAGGCTGGGATTGTTGACTACAAGAAGTCAGTTTGGACGATCATTGACGTCAAAATCTAACTATTCTTTAGGGCTCCACCGTGTGCCCACTCCCGTCTTCAACATGTTGTGAATCAAAGTTCTTCATAGACTGCTAACGGATCACTCCAGTTAGCCACTAGGCAATAATTATGTTCACTTTTTTTTTTGCCTTTTGTTTCTCCATTACCCGCTGAGACTTTCCCGAATAGCCTCACGAATCAATAAGATCGACGGTGCAGAATCTCCATTTCACTTTATTCTCACTCGCGTCACTTACTTATATGGGACATGGCTAAGCCCAAGCAGGTTAGTCCTCCACAGAAATGACCCAAAACAAGCTCATGCGATCTTTTCCCGTTCGGGTATGCAGTCGGAGGTCGTAATTTCCTACGAGACCGAGATCCTGCGTCGAAAAGAAACCAGAGCACATGATGATCATTACCCTAAGACAAACCAATGGCTCGAACCATCAACATTTTGAATATTGACAGAAATAGGGCAACACTCCCACCCAACCGTCCATTACTGAGCTATCTATGGAGAATAAACTGCCTTGACGGACAAGTTCCGGCGCCAAGAGAGTAGAAAAGGGGGCGTATCCCGACAATTTGGCACCTCAACGGTGGAGTCCTCGGCACTTGGTTCAACTGTGGAGATTCCAAAGAACGCATGAACTCCGTGCGTCAACCAGAGGAATGATTCCATAGCGAGTCTTGGTGCCTCCGTAAGCTCGGCAGACGCAGAGGGTATCAGGATCTTTCGATTTTCTGAACCTGTAATATTGACAACCCACGTCGCAGGGGCAACCCACGAAGAAGCAAAAGCCAATACGCCTGATCGAGACTCAACACTCATGTGGCAGGTGGAGATAGGTACATATCTAGAATGGTTCCTGAATCAGGATCTTCTCCTGTCTAAGCGATCGAAGCCATCAGATTGGTTGCTTGGACCAGTGGGTGGCACAATTACGAGGTCGGTCCAAGATTCGAGAGAAGACTAACCCACAGCCAAGAGTTCACCTACCGACTGATAAACGTGACGATCATCAATATTGGAGCCATCCGACGATCCACCAAACTCAATGAGGATTCTATACCAATCAAATCGGGCAGGGGCACCGACGAAGAGCAGTCTCTCCGCTCGAGTAACTGATTCACGAGTTTTGGCTCTCTCCTTATAAATTCGGATGGCAGGCCACGAGCTACTCCGAGTCGCATGGCTTGAAACGGATTGCTGTCCATCACGCCCGTCATCTCGTCAGAATGGCGGATGATAAGAGTGAGACCATTATCATCATCACTTCCATTTTCCTCGCCCTGTCGCTGCTCACCGTCAGCCTTCGATGCTATGTCCGACTATACCTTATCCGGGCCTTTGGTGCGGACGACTGGACCATGGTCCTTGCAATGGCATTCAATCTTGCATTCGCTGTCTGCGGCATTGCAGGTGGTAAAGTGGGGTTAGGGAAAAGGATGGGATACTTTGCAGACAGGCCGAATGACTTGAGGGATTCGCTGCGTGTATACTCCCCATATCATCTTGAAGCCTGTTTGTTAAATTCCTGACGTACTCATTTACCCTCAGTTTTGGTGGTTAGGTCAAATATTCTACGCCTTGACGGGCACCGCCGGCAGGACTTCTATTGCAATCTCACTTCTGCGTATCACCATCGTTCGCTTACACCTGATCATTATCTACACGACAATCGCCCTGAGTATTGTGGTTGGTCTGCTATTCTTCTTTGTGACTCTCCTTGAATGCCGCCCAATCAATCACGTCTGGGACTACGGAATGAAGTCCCCAAACTGTGTCAGCAAAGATTTCCTTCTCGATATTGCCTACATCCATAGCGTGATCGCTGCCATCTGCGACCTTACCCTGGGCATATTACCCCTCTTCATGATCTGGAAACTACAGATGAACAAACGGGCCAAGATTTCTCTTGGCGCCATTCTTGGACTCGGTTGCCTGTGAGTTCGGGAGCAATTTTCAAACATCACACGACGGGGGAGGACACGGACTGATTTGTCCCCTCACAAATTTTAGGGCGGGTGCTGCGGTTGTGGTTCGCTTACCATATAATCACCAGTTCAAAGACCCAGACTTCCTCTGTAAGTCAAGCGCTATGTAGGAAGGGATCAAAATTTGTACGATTAGCAGCTAACCACGTCTTAGATGCTAGCGCCACTCTCTCTATCTTGGCCAACATCGAAGCTGGTCTCGGAATCACAGCTGGCTGCCTGTCAACACTTCGCCCCCTCGTGCGAATACTACGCGATGGCAGTTCCAATCCCAGCCAAGGAAGAAATGGCGGATCTACCATCCCCTTGTCCCAGTCGTTCCTTTCTCGCAGGGAGAGAAAAAGGTTATCCCACCACGAATCCGGCACTTGTTGGGCGGACGTTCCAAACGATGGGTATAAGAATCTTACCACCACTACTACAATCGCAGGATGCCGTACAACGAAGCGTAACAGCAGTGAGGAGAGCCTTACGCCAAGATATATTCCAACAAACGTGACGGTGCAGAACACATTTGAGGTGTCTGTGGCGGAGCACTAGCAGCAAGGTTATTGCCGGTTGAGCTTAGAATGATGTACAAGTTTCAATAAGTAGTATAATACCCAATACTAATCGTCTATCTTCTTTCTCAGTACGCCCCCAAAGAATACCTTCCCAATCACATTCTGGCTTTTTACTGTGCGCTTTTGCTGTATGCAAAGTATTTCATAAGACTGCCACCTTTACATCTTTCTCGTCGACAATATCGCCGCAGATTCTTAGGGCGACACAGATCGAATAACGTTTAAAATAAGTCCGAACATCAGATTGGTCCAGTCGCCCCTTGCCAGGTTCTAGGAAAAACCGCCATCAGATAATTAATGTACATGACCCACTATGTCTAGACACTTTTCGAATCTTGATACCAACAGGCCCACTAGCGTCGTTCTCCCCTACTTCTTACCCATTTTGTGAAACTATTCGATGCGATGATTCTAGTCCTAAGCCTTGAGGAAAGAACCGGGGATACGAAAGGCATCAATCAAGAGCTTGTCCCTATTCTCAGGGTGGTAATTTAGCGTCGGACACAGAAGCCCAAAGAAGAGACAACTTCCAGTGAGTCCAGTATTGTAGTACTATCTAGCAGGCTCGCCGAGAACCCTGCCAGAAACGTAAAATTCGTAGAATGGTGTACCATAATCACGGCTGCGAATAGGATTCGTTTCATGGATCTCATCCCAACTAGTCATTTATAATGCCAGTGGACTGGAACCTCTTCCCCAAATACTGGTACTACTCTACTAGGTAGTTAATCTCCAGAGTCAATCTCGATTCGGTAAATCTTCCAGACCTCAGACGGGGTACTGCCGAACGATGTAGCGACTCGGCTGCCGAGGGATACATTATGCGATCCTTGAGAAGAATTGGCTTGATTGGTCGGCAGTCACATCTGAGCGCAACTCGTATAATCAGTCTAATTAGTAGTACTGCGTTATGCGTGAGATGTAGACATCAATATTGTGACCATCCTCTGTTATGAGCCTAGAAAAGGGGCTATGAACTAAGCTATACGAGTCCTTAGTAGACCAAAATTACAATCGTGATCTCCGATATTCCTAACACTCCGTATGGATGGATACAGGGATGGAAAAAAGAACCGAGGCTACGCAGGACAGTAAAGGCCAATTGACCGTGTACCAAATGAAAGTGCACTCTTATAATATGCAATTTCCACTAGGCCGGGAGTTACATGTACACCGCAAAAGCTAGGCAGAGCTTAGATTTCCCGTCTGATGTTGTCAAACTGTTATGATAGATTCATGTCACTGGAGCAATAGAGTACTGCGAAGGTGAGGGTCCGTCTGAGTGCATGCCATTCTAGGGTGTTACTCAAACGCATTTCCCCATCGAAGATTGGATAATATCTTGCTGGAATCACTATTGACGCAATGTGGGAGGCAAGGGGTAAGCGAGGATAGTCACAACAAACACGAAACGCTTGGAATGCAAAGGCCGCGCGATAGGGTCTAGAAGCACCGTGAATCTAGTACTTAAGATGAGCAGAAATGACAGAAACAACGTATACTCAAGTGATGGAAACAATATCTCATAGTTCATACAGTCCCATTCTGCCAGCATGAGAATTTCATCTTTTCTTGGAGCCGTTGGCTTTTTACACCAGCTACATTCCTCAGCTGCACAGACCTTGAATATCGTCGCACACCAAGATGACGATCTACTATTCACCAGTCCCGATCTCCTACACGCTATTCAGGCTAGTCGCAAAGTCCGCACGGTATTCCTAACTGCAGGCGATGCAGGGGAGACCTCCACGGGCTACTGGGAGCAGCGTCAGGCAGGCTCCCAAGCCGCGTACGCGCAGATGGCGAATGTAGATAATGCCTGGACGCAATCAGACGCTGGCATTCATGGCAAAAATATACCTCTTTTTACACTCAATGGCAATCCAGACATATCTCTGGCCTTTCTGCAATTACCCGACGGTAACCTTGGCGGAAATGGCTTCCCGAATACTGGAAGTGCCAGCCTTCAGAAACTCTGGCAATCAGAAATCAGCAGCATCCAGGCAGTGAACGGATCGACCAGCTACACGAGTGACGAGCTTCTCAACGCGCTTGCCACTTTGATGAGTGATTTCCAGCCAGATCGGGTCAATACTCTGGACTACGTCCATGGCTACGGGGACGGTGACCATAGTGACCACCACACGACGGCTTATTATGTGCAAAAAGCAGCTGAAAGATACACCACCGGCCATACTTTGACTGGGTACACAGGATACCCGATCCAGTCGATGGCTCAGAACGTGTTGGATGATGACCTCAAGGCCAAGCAATCTGCTTTCTTCACGTACGCCGCGCACGATTCCAAGGTTTGCCATGACTTGGCCAGCTGCGGTAATGGGAATGAGGCGCAATGGCTACAACGACAGTATGCTGTCACGGGAGAGCCAGTAGCCAATGCTAGAACTCTTACCGCTCGTCGGGCCGTTGAACCAGAGGAGAGGGTCGTGCTTGATGGTACGAGAAGTAGAACCCCCGCTGGTGACTCCCTTGCTTATCAGTGAACACAGGTTGAAGGAGTTGAGGTTCTCCTTTCCAATGTCACAGCAGCTCAGCCATCTTTCGTCAGTCCCTGATCTCCGGGAATGTTGGCTTTCAATTTAGTAGTCACGAACAGCAATAAAAGCAGCACGCCGGCGAAAGTCACGATGGTTGCAACTAATCTGAAGAATGTCGCACGTAATGCGACGGCGACAGCATCATCACAGAATGCTGACTATGGCCAGGCGGTGGCCAGACGGCAGATAAGGCTATTGACGGAATGGTAGACGGCTATCCCGGACTGATAGTGAGAGAATGGGCAACTGTGGGTGGTAAAGCTGGGAGCATTTTAACGCTTACATGGAACAATCCGCAAATAATTTCCGAGATTTACCTGTGCGATCGTCCCAATGTCAATGATCAAGTCACTGGTGGCTCTCTCCGGTTTGACAACGGAAGCAGTGTCCCAGTTAATGTACTGGACAACTATGGGAGCCCCTAACAGGATTCAATTTAGCAAGAGAACTACGCACAGTCTTGTATTCACCGTAACTTCCGTTAGCGCATCTACTAGTTACTAGTAATGCTGGCTTGGCAGAGATTGAAGTATACGGAACCCCGTCTAGCTGACCGGTACAGGCTTTTCTCAAGTCATGCTCGCCGCTCATTGTCGCTAAGGATCTTAATTGGATGGCCTCCCTGTACAGCAAACTTTTTCAGCTTGAGAAGTAATAGATTGATACTCGTGTTTGGCTATTCCTCACAGGTTCATGGATTCCAAGGACCAGAAGGACGACTACCTGTTAATAATATAGGCTCTCCGTCCTCCTGGACTTGGAAGATATCCTCATGGCGAACGCCGAATGTACCAACCAGATAGATCCCGGGCTCGGAAGTAAATACCATTCCCGCCTTAAGTTGAGTATTGACGTTTCCCTTGTGAAGGTATGGACTTTCGTGTGCTGGGTAAAGAATACAAGAATTAGAACCCCTCTGGGCGTGCGGGGAAACCGTGGCGACATACCTTTGATACCAATACCATGACCAACGCGATGGGTAAATGCATCACCGTATCCGGCATCCGTGATAACCTTGCGGGCTGCGATGTCCACGCTCGCTGCGGAGAGGTTCACGCGAAATTGATGGGCAGATTGCGTCTGTGCTTCGAAGACGACATCCCAGACCTTGAAGGAATTAGTGGCGAAGTCTATAGAAGAGGAAAGGTATACCCAAACATACGGCCAACTTTTCTTCAAGGCTTGATGGTGCACGTGCATTTGCGGGTGGCTTTTCGAGGAAGGGCGGAAAAAATGTACGACAGATGTCGGATGAATAGCCAAGGAGATGGGCACTGATGGTATCAGCACGCTGGATCTCTGACAAATGACCGAAACCGCCCTCACCCAACGTCGATAAGGACGAATGTCTCCGCCTCGAGAACCTTCGACCCGTTCGTGCCCCCGTGGGGGTTTGCCGCATTCTCGTCTGTAACAAGTGTTAAATCGTCGTCCTGATCGAGAGGTCGTGCTTACATACCAAAGAGAACGATATCGAAGAATGGCTCTAGGCCAGCCGAGCGGAGACTGTTATCTAACGCTTGTGCGATTTCGCTCTCCGTCAGGCCTGGGTAAAGGCCTGTGAACGTCCGACATGAGCTTAGACACTGCCACCGGTGGGAGCGGCTCACTCAGCTTACACTTTCTCATCTGTCGGACAGCCTCCACTGTGCCAGTATTGACGGCACGGAGGATGCCGGCTTCCTTTGTAGACTTAATTTGCCTTACCCTCTCGACTTCTCCCGTGAGCCCAATCACCTCGAACCCAGAGCTTGCCAGTCCGCGTTGAACGAAGTCTCTCATTTCCTCGTCGACCATGAGCCGAGGGGCGCGATCAAAGGAGACAAAGATACTCGAGCTTTTCAGCGTATCATACGGATTCCAGTGCTCCTCCCAGGGAATAATATCAATAGGCTCCGGGAATGGCATGTTCAACAGGCGAGCTCTCTCTGCCTCGAAAGAAGGGCACAGAAACGACGTCTTCGCCGTGATGCGGCCAGACGAATGGCGAGAGGGCTGTACTACCATGAGGAAAGGTCGCTCCTCCGGCTATACTGGTGAGAAAGCGAGGCTAACAATCCGAGACAGACAGCGGCTTCCGCTTACCTCCCACACCTCCCATTCTGGCTGACTGACGTTGGCGTAGTATTTAAACGTGTAACCGGGCTCGACGATGAATGCATCAGCATCATCTGCGACAAGCGCGCGGGCGAGCCGACCGCGTCGGTCTTCAAAATCTTTCACTGCAATTGGGACCGCGGTCTCGAGGAAGTAAAGCCCGGTGCTCTGAAGATTTTGGATCGAGCACTGCTGGAACTCATCATATAGGGCAGAGGCGAGGCGCGAATGTGACTCGTTGTGGTTCTGGGAAGTTAGTAACTGTGTAGGGAGGCAGAATCAATTCAGTGGAAGCACTGACGTGCAACGACCAGTGGTAGCCGACTCCAAGCAGCAAAATGAACGCAATCAGACGTGGTACGGTCCTCGTAGAGTTTGGATTCGGGACGCAGCCTCGGACTCGGTGAGACGTCTCTTGAGGGGGGGAGCAAATGTCGCATTTATTTGACATTGTATTCGTTCATTGATGGGTGTCAAATTCTTGGATGCGGCATCGAAGTCAGTGAAGGTTCTCGATTATGCAACACTAAGGAGGGGAGAGGTTCACATTCCCCGCATTCGCATCTGCCGACCTTGATCTTCCAACCCGCCGTTGCATTGGTAGATACGGTGGGAGTAGGCGCAGTTGCGGTTATCGTTGTCGTTGTCGTTGTCGTTCTCGCTGGTATGGCTGTGTTTGGCGCCAGGAGAGGTATGTACCAGGCAGCGTTCTAGATGAGACCTGAGACCTGAGGCCATAACATGACGGTATATACAAGTAGCCATATTAATTCTTAGGTACTTTTAGTTCATTATTATGTGTATCTGTATTAGGCATATCAGTATTAGGCACATCAATATTAGATTGTCAAAGATGGCCGAGTGGCGCATTTTTTTGCCTCCTGATCCGACGGCCACAGGCTCGAAACCCGACTGGAACTCCAGATTCTTTTTTTTTTTTTTTTTTTTTTTTTTAAGAAAAATTTTTCCTTTTTCCTTTTTCTTTTATTTTTTATTTTTTTTTTTTTTTTTTTTTTTTTTTTTTTTTTTTTTTTTTTTTTTTCATTCTCCGATTCATCTTGCTTAGTCCAGCTCCATCGGACTGCGATGGTACTATCCAGATACCTTGCTATTTTTGATCTTTTTTGTGGAATTTTAGGAGCCATAATTCTCAAGTTGGTGTGGTCTTCATCACCCTCTCACGGTAAATGGGGTGGGAAGTGCATATATATACTTCGGCCCTTCTACGTATATGGACACATCCACCGAAACATTAGACTTGAAAATCTCAAAAACTACCGAAAGATCCTACAGGGTAAATCATATACGTACAAACTCCAGAGCAACACGGAAACCCGTACAGACCCCGTAGAATCCATCACAAAAATTGACTCTACACCACTGAGGCAGCTTACATAACGGGGAACTGTGCTGAACAATCAAACATTGAAGATGCGCTCCAAAGTCTACCACTTATCTTCGAATCAGGGTGGGTTAATGGGGGGTTCTAGTTCTTCACGGACGAGTTAGATCCAAGTATATCATGATATCCCCAGAGCGAGGAGAAAGTAAGATAGACCAAGACCGATATCGTCATCTCACGCCATCCGATTAGAAATCCACCGTTTCTTTCCCCGCACATTACCTTATATTGTGAAGCTCCCCAGACTCCTTCCTCTCCATCCGTTATGACCTCTCATCAACCACAGCAAGGACCAAGAGCACAATGACCAACCCAAAGATTACCTTGTACACCAACCACCGGTGCCCTTGGGCCCACCGCGCTCACATTGCCCTCAAAGAACTAGGACTAGACTACGAGGAAGTTATCATTGACCTGAGCAAGCCACGAGAGCCATGGTATCTAGACATCAACCCGGTATGTGTACCGCTACGACGTCTATGCCTGTCCGAAGCCCGGGGTATACTGACATTCGGAAATCCTCCAGCGCGGCCTTGTCCCCTCCATCACCTACGGTGAGCACACCATCACGGAGTCCGCGATCGTTGCGCAGTTCCTGGCCGACGCCCACCCGTCGCATCTCCTCCCTCCCTCCGACAGCGAGAACGGTGCCATCCAACGCGCCCGTATTGCCTTCTTCGTCGATACGTTCTTCAGCAAGGTCCAGCCCCATTTCAACACTTCGCTGCGCGCCTCGACCGCGGCGGAGCGGGACGCTGCGGGCGACGCTCTCGTCGCTGCGATCAAGTCGGAGCTGGAGCCTCTGCTGCCGGAGGGATCGGAGGGGAAGGGGCCGTTCTTTGGCGGCAGTGATAAATTGACGCTGGCCGAGGTGCTGACAGGCTCATTCCTCCTGCGCATCCTCTCCTTCCATCGGCATGGATTGCTGAGCGAGAAGTTGCCCAGCTTGCTCGAGAACACGCCGCGGTTCAAGCGGTGGGCGGAAGCGACGGTGCAGCAGAACAGCGTGAACTACATCTGGGACGAGAAAGTATCGGCGGATGGGATTAAGGCCAAGTTGGCGACCCTTGCGAAATAGTGATGGTAAGGGAGAAGGTGTAGATGTTCATGTTTATAACTGATTGATTGAATCGATGAATGAATGAATGAACGAATGACATCCCGTGATCTCTACCTGCCCTTTTCGGAAACCAAACTTGTAAACAAAAGCCAACCGCGCAAACGATGCAAACATCGGAGCCAGGGCTAAGGAGTCCAAGATGCTTCATATCTGGAAGGATGGGAATGCAATTCACAGCTACTTAGTGTTGGGGTCTCATTAGGCATTCCGATCAAGATTACGAAAGGGACATGGACGCAATTCTGGCCAGGTTCAACGATGTACCAAGCACTGATCATGAAGATATGCTCACTTAGGAAGGCGAGAACATATCTCAGTTCAAATGTACATAACGTCGCCGTTCTACACTGTAGCTTTTGACATACGTAGATGATATCATCCCGATTGACGCTCTAGATCCCAGAAATCTAAAGTATAGGATAGATGCCCCTCAACTATAAGCGTCAAGATGTGCGTAATGGATCAGTATACAGTATACTTTATCCTCGTTTGGGGGGTCCATTATGTGTCATCTTCCTAATAAGGTGACTATAATAGAAATCCTGGGCGGGCATATCGGTTGACAGCTGAACGGAACACAGGTACTTGTTGTAAGACATGGTATCGCCGCTATGAATGCCACAGAAGGCTTCCATGCCTCCAATGTCATCACCATCCGGGGAAATGACATTGGTTGCGTTCCCATTCGTACTGTGACAGCAGCACGTGGACAAGGGCTTTGAGTGGAAATTATATTCTCAGATGCACCTTGTCGATCACTGTACGAGCCAAAGTCAGGTGAGTCATAGCATTGGATTGATCCCAGGGTGGTATTTTAGTGCTTATTCCGCCAAGTGCAGGGGATTTCGAATTGTCCGCCTTATTTGACTAGCAGACCGGATAAAGCCATCAATCCAGGACTGGCAGTGTCGGCCAGACTATCGTGGAAGCCTTGGTGGCACATGGAAAGCACAAGGGTGTTATCCTTACGCGCAAGGTGAGATGATGGTTGCGCCTTGAATACGAAGCTGATGTGCTTTGGCGAGGTTCTGATAAGCCTAGAACGACCAAAGTCGCGCGACCCAGTGAACGAGGTCACATTTTAGCGGTCGACTACGGCGACGTTGACGGTACAATCAAGTCCCTCGAGGCGACACACCAGCGACACGGACACTCTGTGTATTCGGCATGGAATCCGATGCTATCAGTGAGGCTCAGGTCAATCTCCTCCGTGCTGCAGATTTGTCGGGGTCCACGAAGCGTTTCGTGGTCAGTGGCTACGACATGTTATTTAACGAAGATTATGGCCCATTGCTACTGTTCTCAGCGAGAACCGGAAACTGACCGACCACGGCTCTAGGCATATCCCCATGTTACCCCACTGTAAAGTGGGCTTTGGCGGCAAATCGCGCAGTGGAGGCGTCAGGCCTTGAGTATACCCGTGTGGTCAATGGCCTATTTCTGGACTAGTACGGCCTTCCGCATTGGAGAAGCCACCTCAAGCCATGGGTCAACGCGGTCAACGTGGCAAAGAGACGGGCCCAGGGATGGATTGGCGAAGGTGAATTTCATCACCTCTCAAGATATGGCGCGGGTTGTTGCCAGACTCATGGATTTGCCGGAGTGGTCGCCTGTGAGCGTTATCGCTGGCCAAAGTACAACCAAGAATATCCTGCAACTAGCTGAAAAAGCCCGAGGTGAGATTCTTTGGCGATTATCAGAGAGAGTCCTCTGGCTGATTCAAGAACAAGTGAACGATTTTCTGTGATATACGACCGCCTCCATGGCCTCCGAAACGGCCGAATATCCTTTCCCGAATTTCAGGAGACTGGACTGGAAGGCACTGGGCGATCATCGGAGTCCATTTTCGCGCTCTTCCATTATATCTCCAGCATTGGAGGGTATACTGTCCCCAGCGACAATGTTTTGGACGCTCAGTTTCCCGATATTCGAATGACGACGGCGAGGGAGGTCATTAAATCCTCGTGGCGAGACCGGTGATAGTGAGTTCAGGGCATGTACTCTTGTAACCCATGCGTACTCCAGATGGTGCCCCTTCACAGTCTCCACCTTTGTAGGCGACCAAATAGTGGAGATTTTAACTCGTCTTGGATTTTAGCGTGTTCACCATTTCAATGAGCCTCGCTGGAGCCAACATCATTAATAGTATGGATCGCCATGTCAGCCTTGTCGTCCTGAATAGCAACTGTTGTTCCTTTCGTTCTCGTAGCGTCCACACGCCAATGCTTCCAAAGTAAGAGCCAAAAATCATGATGAGTGAAAAGCAGATAGACGAGAAGGAAGTGATTGACGACGCGATCCTGGACCCGCTTTTTTTCCTGCTCTCTGCTCGCCGTGGCATCGAGCGCGATCCGCGTGTTCGCCAGACTGCGATTCCAGACGTTTACACCGTCAATTATCGCGGGAAATCTGGGGTCAAACCCATTAACCGAACTCCCTTCATTTCTCGATTTATTTGTGGTTTGGGGAGATTTCAACCCAAGCGAGTCTTCCCCTTTTGCTCCCCCACGCTTATCTCTGAGTTAACACCGGCTAGATGGAGTATGGTTGCGAGTGTCTTCGGACTCATGCGGTCCATATGCGGCGTTATCGAAAAGTCCAAAATGGACACTGAAAGGCAAGTTTTCTCAAGGAAATTTGAGGTCGCTCTCGCCTGCGCGGTTCTCATGAGTTTGATCTTCTTCTTCGCCAAACAGTACGCCCGACGCCACGCCGCCGCCGCGACACCTCCCCAGTATGACCCAGAGTCGTACCAGTGCCGGCTAGTCACGGCCATGAAGAGGATAGATCTACAATACAAGGAGATAACCACAGCGACGATGTTGGAGATGGAGAGCTACTGGAAGGATGAAAGGGCCTTGTGCGAGCGGTTTCGCATCGATGGTCTTGTAGATCCAGAGGATGAACATCTGATCTATGATGTGGTGGTAAAATTCTACGAAAATGGGGGCGTTGTACTGCTTTTCCCCTCGGCAACTCCGTCGCAGCCAAAGCCGGGTGTGGTGATTTCGAAAGTGTAGATAGTCGAGAATGATATGTTGATGCATATCTTTACCCGAAACATTGAATTCTTATCACGCTATTTTAACACCTCGTGTCAGGCGGTTATCATCGGCCGAACAGATAATGAGTCATCGTGTAAGTCATATCCTTCGTGTTAGCAGAAGCCGACAGAGAGCAAGTTGGTGATACTTCTCGCATTGGGAGAACTCTCTGTCAGCGATGGGCATTCAAGTGATTCTCGTCTCCGGCCGATCTGGGGTGGGAAAGACCTCCGTCGCCAATGAAATATCTGAGCAGCTGCGAAACCGTAATAGCCCTCACGCTCATATCGACGGCGACAACTTGGACATGATCTGTCCCGAGGAAGAGGGATCCGACCTGATGCTGAGCAATCTTGCGGCTATGTGGGGGAACTACTACTCCAAGCGAGGCTGCAAAAAGCTGATTCTCTCCGGAACGGCCATGGTGCTTGAGCATGAAGTTATTCGAGAGACGCTTGAACGAGTCATGCGGGACTCAACGCAACCGACGAGCCCGGACGACGCCACCGTTGATATAAAAGGCTTTATTCTAACGTCGCCAGATGACGTGATTAAAGACAGACTCAAAAGGAGGGAAATAGGTAGCCTCCTAGAGCAGCACTTGCACCGGAGCCAGAAAATGGCTGCTGTGCTGGAGAACGAGGTGGGCGATTGGGCCTGCTGTGTCCCAACGGACGGCCGAACAGTCCAAGATATTGCTATGGAGGTGTTGGTTCGTGCACAGTGGCGATGAGAGCATATCCGTGTAATCCTAGAGGTTTTCCTCGGATGATGGTGTTTGAACAAATACCATGTCCCTGGTGCAGAGACAATTTAGCCACCGAAAAGGAACATCAGACTATATATCGGCTATCCATTTAAACGGGAATCTGTAAACTTTCGGATAAAAGCTCTTAGCTATAAATTAGTAAAAGTATTAATAGTAGAAAAGAAGTACGAGTCAGCTTCTTTTTAATAGTCATCTACTGCTTGATTCTTAGCATTAGTATTTTCTTTTCTAGCATTCTCACTTTCTTTAGCCTACGTATCCTTACTTAATTGAAGTTAGTTAACAGGTCTTCAACCCCGTATTGTAGACGTCCTTACCAAAACACGCTGTTTAAATAGTCACGCAGTACACCTGGGGTCATCAGGTGCGGCAGGCATGCAGAAGGAGCGAAGCAGATAAGGAGTCAGAATGGAGGCCACGCGTATATCTAATGGTGAGGCAGCGGAGCAGCGCTGTGGCGGGTGTTTTGGTTGATTTTGTGCTTCTTCGTTGTGGCGATACGCCGATCTCATGCGTCTACTGATTGGGACTGAGGGCCTACATAATGTGCAGCTTAGATTCTTTCTCACCGGCGAGGCGCCTGCATAGCCAAATATTCAGTAGTTAGGCTTTATCAGGCTAATAGAGTCTTGATTGTCTGGTTAATTGCTTGAGTCTGTATGCCTTGTTTACTCCAGTTTTACTTTCAGTGGTCGTGACTACAGATTCTGCGCAGGAAAAGTAAGAGCAATCAATGATGGATGAATGGACAAGTATCCAAGACAAACAAGGTCATTCTCTAGATAATCTGATAATTACCTTGAAAATGGATAGCTACAATAAGAAAGTATAGAAGGTGACGCTGCTATCTTATATACTAGATTGGCTTATACATTGAGCAACTGTTCCAAAAGAACTATCTCAATTATATTTAAGCTAGTACCTTATAAGACGTTCTTCTACATGTTACTGTTAATTGCTGGCAGTGCGTCTTGTAGCTTGCGCCAGGACTGCCTGCCGTGCTGGGCAGCAGTTCCTGGCTGAAACTCAGCTATCCACATTCTCCGGTCAAAAGTTTCCAATAAAACCCAGCCATTGAATCCTTTATCTGCAATCCCGGACTTTAACAACTTCTTGTAGTGTTATATATACACCCAGCTGGGTCTTTAGGGGAAATGGTCGAGCGTGCTGTGACCAGGTCAACTGCGGTGCTTCGCCTTCGAGACACCGCAGATAGAATGTCAAAAAGAGGGATTAAATCATTCACCGTCCTAGAGTTGCACATAGAAGATATTATCACGAGGGTAGTGGTCTTGAAAATCGCGCAGTGACGCTCGTAGATTATGATCCGCGTTGGGCAGTTTACCATCAGGATTAAATGGACTGGCCCATAGTTTGGTAAGCCCGTGGAAGCTGTCCAGATAGAGCCCAAAGTTCGGTTGATCCACAGCTTGCGTGATGCGTAACGCGCTCTGCCATGTCGAACAATGGGTCGACCATCAAATAGGCTCATATGCAATGGCGACAATCGGCTGTTGGGCGCTGGCAATGTCTGCCAGCTGCTGTAGCTCCGAGACGACCACTGCCTCCTCTCCCGTGCTGTCGCTGCTATTATTCCCAGCTAATCAAGAGGACGTTGATAAGCTACGGGAGCACCAGAAATGGCTGGAAGCCCTAGAGTGGGCGAACTGAACGGGGAACCATGGTTTCCTATAAAATCGACAGCGTACGAAAGAGAAGACACGCAAGGAGACGGAAGACTTCTACAGAACGTTTAAAGAGGAAAATAACGCGGAAATACGAAGAATCCCCTGGCTGAGTGGACCAAAGGCATATGGATCAATGGCAACTTTCCTCTCTCAGGAAAGCGATATGACCCGGCTACTTCATCAAAAGTTTGTACAAATCTCAGGGGCGATCTCATTCACAACCGAGTACCACTATACGGCGGCCGGTGCAATGTCGTAACTGCCAGAGCTATGGCCATAAACAAGCGCGATGCAAAGCTACAACGGTGTGTGGAAAGTGCGCTGGATCACATCAAAAATACGAATGTACAGAAACCTAGAAGTGCGGTGCGTGTCAAGGCACACATCAAGCATCTGACCAACAGTGCCCACGGTGGATAGATGAAATCAACAGGATACAAGGCTGAAGGCAAGGAAACACGCTTATTATCTGCCAATGCCATCCAACACAACATGGATCTGATCACCGTGCGATCGAAGCAACATTTGCAACCCTAGCTCAACCAACATCCCCTATAAAAGTCTCCACTGAACCCCCTCGATACCAATGGAACAAGGCCCAGTGGAACGAAATCACCAAACAGCTCGATCACACTATGAAGTTAGTTCCCGAGATCCAGGACGTTGTAGAGCTAGAAATGCAACTAGGGTCAGTGAGGGACAGAGTCTCTGAAGTCATCAAAGCCTATGTACCACATGTGCGGCCCTCGCCCTATTGCAAGCGATGGTAAACCACTGAACTGACAAATTTGCGTGATGATCACTCGGTAGGGCGTTTCTGTTATTACTCTGAAGGAATTTCTGTAGGTCTTCGTGTGTCCCTTGAAGACCTGTAATCGCCCGTTGTAGGGATAGAATTTCTTCTTGTGCCTCTGTTACCTCTCGAATGTAGCCCCGCAAAGCTTCGCGAGGGTTCCCGTCAGTTGAATAACGGCGATGACGCTCGCCGCCGAGGATACAGCATCCATTTAGAAGGACACAGCATAAAAACACAGACACAACAGAGGGTCCGGGGAAGAGCGACGGCCGTCACCGTCTTGTCCATCGCATCTGGTTTCCCGAGTTGTACTGGTAATTTTAAGGCATACAACTTCACAGGCAGTTTCACTGTCGAGAATTGCAGGGTCGATTGGAATTGTCTCTTCTGTACGTTGACTGCTTGTTAATCCAAGAAGAAAGTCCTGGACTCCTTCGACGAAGCCATCCAGGAACGTAGGTTCCGGATCCACCATATTACATGTGCCCAAGGGAGGCGAGGTATACACGGGCCATAACGGCATGCTTGAAGGAATATTCACAGATGGACGGGGAGGAAGTGGGCAATGCAAGACTGGTTGTGAGGGTGAAGCGGGAGGGGAGTTTGAACGAGAAGGGCTGGGGTAGTGATTCAAGGTGCGAGGAAGCGGAGTCTGAGCACGATGATTTGGAGATGTCTTCTTTGTCGGCCGGGCAGGAAGGGAAGGGGCGCGGTTAAATCTGATTTTTTCTAAGGTTAACGACATAGCAGCAGGGCAGAAGGGTAGGGGTTGGAACTGTTGGATAGTGATAGAAATAGATGTATCCTATTGAGCCTTTAGAAAGGGTTTATATGTTTCTTGTCGCCGGAAGCGAAACCTCCAAATAAATCCACCCAAAATCACACTGACCGGTAATTCCGCTCGTTATCGCCCTCCAGCATGCGTGTGACAATGTTATCAAGAGGTGCCGAAGAGCCTACATCCAATTGATGGACTCAATTTCAACGCAAGATGGCACGTCTTAATCCCGAGTGAGAGACCGCGGTCTAAAGACATCATTTGCTTGTTATCCAGCAGATTGGCCTTTTTCGGTATGTAGTTATACAATGGCTTATAATATACTTCATACGTGAGTGTAGAATAACTGCATGGAAGTATTTAACTGCGAAAATACCATACAATCGCATCGTCCTGGATCTGCCCTTGTCTGTCCCCCGATACAAACACCACCCCTCGTGATTAGGCCAAGGGTACGATTCTCCCGGATGCACAACGCACGGGGCCTGTCGCCAAGACTTTATAGCTTGCTATTCGACCCAAAAGACTTCATGAACGCATCCTTCTGCTCTGTCGGCGTCTCAGTCGGGCGAGGCAACGACTTGCGCTCATCGCCATTGACGGGGACGAGGATTAGAGCGCTTCGATCAACGGACCGAAGCGCCTTTGTCACTCCGTCTGCCGTATCTACAATGAACTTCCTTTCGTACGGTAGGCCTTCAACGAGGGCCAGAAGGTCTCCTCGTCCGATCATCAGCGGCTGGTTTCCGGTCGAGCTATGCATCCCGTTGTAGATCACCACATGGACGACTCTCTGCTCCAGCAGGGGGGCGAGAATCGCATTGTTGCCTAGGTGCATCATGAAGGAACCATCGCCATCTATGCACACGACTCGGTTGGCCCGGCAGCCATTCGACACCCCGTGGGCGAGAGCGTAAGTGTGGCCCATCGCTCCGATGCAGAAGAAATTGCGAGCGATGCTTTGGCCTTTGTTCTTTCGCAGCATCCACAGCTCGCGGCTGTTGCCCCCAAGAGACGAGACGGAGATATCATTGGACTTCAGCGCCCCCAATATGCTCTCGATCGTGCTCTCTCTTGACAGGACCGGCTTTTCAGTCGATGACGATAGCCACTTGACTGTCTTCGACTGGGTCGCGGCCGCGGACGCCCAACGGGCCACCACGGGGCCTGTGTATGCGGCAAAAGACTTTGCGCGAACGAGCAACGCGACGGGGGTGTTGCCTTGCTTTGCTCTGGCTACGAGGCGCCCGACTGAACTCCGAGCCAGAGATAAGCCTTCCGGGAGGATCTCGTACGGAATATTGTTGGCTTCGAGATTCTTCAGGATATTGGGGCCGATGAGGTTATGTTGCGGTTCGTCCTTCTCGCCGGGCCGTCCACGCCAACCGATCATCAGAAGCATGGGGATGCCGAACACCTCCTTGGCCACCAAAGATTGTAGAGGGTTTAGTGCATTTGAGTAGCCAGAGTTTTGCATGTAGACTAGGGCTAGATTGCCAGTAGACAGATAGTAGCCGGCGGCCAGGGCCACCGCGGCGCCCTCGCTTGCCACCGTAACATGCTTGCGCGTGCATTTCACAGCTGCCAGGTAGCTCAAGAAAGGACTCAGAGTTGAGTCGGGGACGCCAAAGGAGCGGTCAATTCCGTTCGCCTTGAGGACCTCTCCATAGAATTTCTCTGGATCAAGTGGGGTTTCCATGATCAGGCTGTCTGCCTCGAGGCTTCTATTAATGAGCCAATGGTCAAGGAAGGATCGAAGAAAGAGCATGCAGCCTTGCTCTGATACAGCCGTGCAGGCTTGACGCAGAGAATGAATAATGATTCATATGAAGCGCCACCTACAGACGGAGGCACCGCCTGTATGTATTTTCCTTCATACAGTCTCTAGCGAAATCGCCTTCACCATCAGGCATATGATGATTATCTTCTGGGCCCATTGCCAAGATCTTAGTACGAATAAATTATAGAGCAGGCACTCTTAAATTGAAGGTCTATGCGAATGTAGTCGGGTATTTAACACGAATATTATAGAACATGCATACTGTGCACTACAATACCAATTTGAAATGCACTTTGCCGTGTATCCTCAGTCCCTAATTTATGCATCTCACCCCATTTTTACTTCCTTTTTAACAGGTTGCCCAATAAAATATTTGTGCTCGAGCCTCGGCAGTGGGGCCAAAACATCATCATATAATTGCTGTGGTGAAGGCGATTTCGCCAAAGACTGTACCAGTCTGAGGCCTCTGGTTCAATATCCATCGCTGCGCACACTATTCAGAATGAATATACACCCCGCGATCGGACACTTTGCGCCATTTTCCAGTCGTGTGACAGGACCACCGCTTCGGGGAACCGTCGGGGAGCTATGGATTTAGCTGCAGGACTGCTTTACCATATATCGATACTAGAATCTGGGCCGAGTCATGCGTCCCCCTGACTCAGTGATGCATGCATTAGTTAGCAGTCGGTTCCAGCCCGCTGATATTTCCCGATTGAGGTACTGACTTCACCATTTAGGTAGCAGAGCACGCGAGAGAGGTTGTATAATGGCCTCGTATAACCCCCTGTTCTTCGTTACATTTTTAACAGATGGGTTACACACCTCAAAAAGTAGAACTGGGGAACTTCGGATCCTGCGAGCTCTGGGGCTACGAGGGACTCCACGTCAGACCCTCCACGTCTGGCCCTGTGGAGAGAGCTGACAGGGTACATTGCTGATAGTCTGACTTAACGGAAAACAAGCCTTCTCCCCTTCTGAAGTCGAGACGCATCGCTTCGGCAAACTCATTTGTCTCTATTTCGGAGAAAATCGCTGTACAATAATTCCTTCCTCGCCAAGTTGGCCGCAACATATGAATTTCCGTCTACATGCACATTACGTCAAATATTCGAAACCTGGAAAAATTCCTCACGGCGTTCCCGTGGGCGGGATCGCAGCAACTGACGGAAGCCGACCTCATTGAAAATGTCGCTGCTCTGCCAGATAGTCGGGCTCATCTCTGGGATCTGGTCGCTGCCAAAGTGGTTGCTGTTGGAGACACCGTGACAGAGGACCGCGAGGGCCGTGAGCGACCTTTGGTGCTGAACGAGCTGCTGATTGCCCCCCTTGTTGGCCGCGAGTCCAGCCTGGGCCACAGCTCGGTTCTGCCCATTGAGGGAATCGTGGTGGGCTCAACGATCGACTACGTCAGCACTGGAGGCGGCCTGGGGATATCCCCAGACAATCCTCCGGGCAAGGGCGACCCGTCCAAAGTCCGGCTCCTCGGCTTATTGTGCTATGCGGACGGCCAAGTAGCCAAAGCGCAGGACTTTGCCAAAGACTTGCCATCCGCGGCCACATTGAAACCGGTCATTATCGTGGTGGGATCCAAGTCCGATGTCGGCAAGACGACCGTCTGCATCGACCTCCTGAAGAGTCTTGCTGCTGCAGGGCGGCAGGTTGGCGTTGCGAAAGCCTCAGGCACTGCGCAGCGTATGGAGATTGAAGAGCTGGCAGTGCATGCGAACGAAGGTCTCGATACGGCGGATGCCGGGATGCCAACCACCTACCCTCCCTCCCAGGAGTCGGACAAGTGGGCTGAATCCACGCACCAAAAATCCCTTCTGGCGGTTGAATCGAACCTTCGGGCCCTGTCCGTTGCTAACGAGGTCATCCTGGTGGAGTTCGGAGGCGATTTGCTGTCTGCAAGTGTGCCTGAGATCCTGGAGGACCCGGGCCGCCTGAACATCGTCGCAGTGATCATGGTGGCAGAGTCGGCGACCGCGGCTATCGGAATGGAAACAAAACTGCTCAGGATCTCTCTGAGATATGCAAGCATACCCTACTACGTCGCGGGGCCAACGGCAACTCTCAGGGCGAACAGGAATCGCGTGGAGCGTGAAACGCGATGTGCAGGATGCTACGACCTCTGGAGCAAGAATAACTCTCGTGCATCCCAGAGTCAACGAGATGCGAGCACTGCCTCTTCGCAGGAATTAACACGGAAGCTGCTGGAGCATTGTGGCCTGGGACTTGTTTAGTTGTTGCTCAGGTCAATGGACTGTGTGACCGTCGAGATCTGTAGAAGACTTTCCCAAGCAGATAAAAGCCTAAGACAAAATAACTGAGACATCCGTAGCGCGGCCTTATTTGACTACATGGACTCTGTACATAGCGCAAACTTGACAGTTTCCTCAAGGGATTCATGGTCATTCAATTCTACACAAGTGTTTTGTAGTAGTGGGCTTCTGTGAATGAGAACCGGTCATCGACAACAATTAAGTCTCCTGATTCGACAACTTACCACCCATTTTACAAGACGTTCTACGAGGCTCACTGTCTTTCTAGAAGTCTTTTCGGATTTTCCATTGCTAGTAACTATAGCTTTTACAATCAAGTCTGAGGAAAATACATTTATATAAATAGCGTGACTGAAAATGCCCGAGACTTGAACATCTGTATCTGTGGATGTTTTTCTTCGATTCATTGGTTACGCTAACCTCAAAGCTTGGCTGTATACGGTTCCTTCCCCTCTTCTTCCAAGAAGAGATTGTTCAAAGGAGAAACTTGGTGGCTGTTGATATTGAGAAGCTCCTTAGCGGTGATGATATAGTTGTCCGCCGCGCTGGCATTTTGGCCCTCGAGAAGCACCTTGATCACTTTCTTCATGTGAATTAGGGCGTATATCGTTGCCAGTGCGCGATATTCTTGTGCTGACTCGCTCAGACTTTCAGCCTTCTCTAATTTCTGTAGAAGGTACCCGAAGTTCCGAAATTGAAGGGCACGGTCCCAAGACTTGTTCCCAAACGAGAAGCCCCACTGTCTCGTGGCCAGCAAGAAGCTCGACATAGCATCAACTGCGGTAATCTTCGCCCTCATTAAATGATTCGCATAAATGATGATATTTGCCCCGGCCTGATGCAACTCCTGGTCTGTAATAGAGCCGTAGGTGGTTGGTACCACAACCAGGGGCGTGTCCGCATCTTGGGATCGGAACTGATTCAGAAATGACAAGACCTCGAGCGGGGTTTTCGCTTTGCTGTGGATCATAATAGCATCTGCTCCGCGGCTCTTGTAGAGTTCCGCACGCGCCAGCGCATCTTCGAGGGCCAGCTGGACCGACGCTAATTCTTTGGCTTCATCCTCCTCCGGCGTGCGGGTGGTGAAGCTCTCGATCCGTGCGGTAATCATGATCTCGCTGTCTCCGGTGGCAGCTCTGAATGCTTGAAGGATCCTCGCAAACTCGTACATATTAGCCTGGCCCTGGGAGTGGGAGGCGCCAGCAAGAGAGTTGACCTTCTGACCCGGCGCCGTCAATCTCTTGTCTTCAATTATCACCATGGAGATGCCCAGGGACAGCAGACACGAGATCAATTGTGGAATCTCCTCGACATTGCCACCACTATCTGCGTCAAACGCAGCGCAGAGCGGACGGCGCCCATCGTGCTCAATATTGTTGTTCGGGCCCGACATGTGCATTGCACGCTGAAGAGGGGAGATCAATTCTGTATCTGGGATCCCCAAATACGTGGTCTGGGTCAGGCCACTCAGCCAAATTCCATCAAAAGATTCGCCATTTTCACTGAATGTCCCGCGGATTGTCTCCTTGGTGGCATGGTCATGAGCCTCCAGTAGCCGAACTCGGCCCTGGTTTTTCTTCAACACGGACTTGATGGAAGGAGACATTGTACGAACTCGAGTGACTGTCAATTTGCCAAAGGCTGCAGTACCACGGAATCCGATATCTATCTACTGCCTTTGGGTACCTCAAGCGCCCTCTCAAGCTAGAGATCCAGGTAGGCGACTACGCTGCGTGCATCTGAATCGGGGATCCTATCCTTGCAAGGGGACCCGGTGTATGTAGGCCGGTTTCTACAAAGGAAATTTCATGCATCCTGAAGGCTGAATCACGTCATCGACTTGAGTAATTGAGACCAACTTTACAAAGCCTTTGTATAGCATTTTTGAGGTTTTGACCTAATGCACACCGCAATGCAACGTAAAAAGTCCGACCCCAAGCACCATTTTGAGAAGACCACTCTCATTGATTATAAGACGGAAGATCTTTGACTAAAATATGGATGGGAGAGTGACGCAGTCGAGTCTCCAGCCGAACAATATTTGCGCCGAAGCAGAAGAACGGAACCCTTTTCTTGTGTCTCGATTACTGTGAATTATTACAAAAATCGTCGTGAAATAGCCATTGCCACCTTGTCCACCAAAGGGGACCTCAGTATTGTTGCCTATAGACCAAATACACAAGGTGATACGTGGAAACCTGCATTCGTTACTCCCCACGGAACAGACGGGCCGGTGAGGAGGCATGCGACCTGCTAGTTTAGTTGGCCGATATGTACACGCTAAGCCCTAAAGTGGGCTTTGGTATGCAAAGTCGGATTTGGTCCGTGCGCAGTGTCCAACATTCTTAAGGCCGAAGTGGGTCTCGTTTCTATTCCTGTTCGTTTTGATACTTGTGCTGTCCGACTATCCATGCACCTATCATTTTATGGAATACTAACAAAATATAGAGCTAGATTGGAACTCAGTCTAAATTGATATCTATTATGTTGGTGTGATGGCCTGTATGTCACGTGGTTAGGCAGGCCTACTTCCCACAACACAATCCTTGTATGATAGTGTTTCTCCTCCCATAGTTGAATTCAGTTGGAAATGCTATAATATCTAGCTATCTACCGTGGAATAGCTATCTGTGAATGAGCAGTCATCACAGTTGGTATTGTTGGTTGCTCTGCCCTGCATACCAAGCGTGAGAGCATACATGTGACATATGACAGATAGTGCTCCCAGGCCAATGCCCATCTTGATCCCCTTGGAGGGGCGGGCAGCTAATTTAATCATGTAACTTCATCCGGCCCCATTCAGTGCGCTACAAGTCCATTTGTTCTGTTTTGGGAAGGGATAGTTCAGGTCCACTCATACACCACCAACCATAGGCCAAATATGCAAGGTGATATGTGGAAACCTGCATTTGTTACTCGCCGCAGAACGGGCGGGCCGGTGAGAAAGTGTGTGATCTGTGCTGTAAGCCCATTTGTTCTGTTCGGAAGATATAATCCAGGTTCACTTATACACGACCAATCATGCTTGTTTCTGAGCTCATTATCTACCCAATAGAATAAAAGATATCAGGGGAAATGTAGAATCCAGAAAAAGAAGTCTGTAGCTAAAATCTTACTTAGTACTCTCTTAATAATATTTAATTAATAGCCCTTGCTAGCTCACTTATATTTACCTTTATATAATATGGTAGAGTTACAATCTCACTCTAAGGGTTACCTGGGTTAAAAAATAAATTTAATATAAAGTAACCTTAGTTAGCACCCTGTTCTCTAGCTTGGTAAAAGGAGAGATGCATATTATTATACAAGTGCATACATGACATTTATATATTTTTTACAAAGTATTCAATCTCTACAGGTGCAGCAAACCTGGCGCCCAGACTTATACACCAAGTATTGTTAAAATATATTTATAACCCTCGAGCGTGAGACCCAATGATGTCATACCAAAGTGCCATTGTGTATAAGAAGTTGAAAAAAAATATGAGCAAACTATGGAGTTTGCGAAACACCGCGCCACCGGAGTAGATCGCTTGTCAGACACCGCAGAGAATGTCATCTACTAGGAAAATACCAGTCCTTGATCTGAATCTTGCAGAGGATCCCTCAACACGAGGACTGCTTCTTGATCAGTTGCACGATGCATTATTCAACATCGGTTTTCTGTATATTTCCAACCACGGAGTCTCGGAAGAGATCATAAGTGCTTTGTCAGAGAAGCTTCCGACGCTCTTTCATTTGCCGCCAGAACGAAAGAGGGAGTTGTCGAAAACTGAATCCCCCCAGTTCCTTGGTTTCAGTGACTTCGCCCAGGAAGCCACTCAGGGTAAGCTTGATTTGAGGGAGCAATACGACCTTGCCACGGAACTGCCCGAGGTCTACCAGAAGGATGCAGTCCCGAACGACCGGGGAAGAAATTTTTCAAACTTGTACTGGAGGCTCAGGGGCCCAAACGTGTGGCCGTCAGAGAATGAAGTGCCTGGCTTTAAGAAAGCGGCTAATGAGTAGGCACCTGCATGACGATGAGCAGCAAGTAGTTTGACTGACATTTCTACATTTTCTTGAATGCTTTCGCCGAATTATCCTACAGGTTCGTGCATCTCGTGGAAGAAGCATTTGGCATCCCAAGAGGGACATTCGATAGCTTCTTCAACGAGGATGCCGCTTCCACCGCCGCCGATGCCAACCCGGAGAGCGACTTTCTTCCTCCTCAACATCGGCTTAGACTCAACTTCTACCCGGCCATGCCGCCAGAGCAAGAGGGCCAAGGTGTAGGCCCGCACAAGGATATGGCTGGATGGCTCACCTTTCTCCACCAGGTCGGCTCTGAATGCGCCCTGGATGTGCAAGGCAGAGACGGCAGTTGGATTTCCGTCGACCCAATCCCAAACACTCTCGTTGTCAACTTAGGCTACGCCTTTGAAGCGGCCACCGAGGGTGCAGCCAGAGCCACAGTTCATCGAGTAAGGGCACCTTCACAGAAAGATCGATACTCGATCCCCTTTTTCATGGGTTTGCCACTCGAACTTAAGCTATCAGAGGTGAGGAGTTTTATCCCAGAGAGTGTCAAGGCGATGAGACGCAAAGAACTGGAGAATGGCGAATGGGCCATAGACAAGAAGATCGAAACCTTTTTGGACCCGAGATGGGACAGCATCGGTGAATCCGTACTGAGAAGATTCATTAGAGGATACAAGGAAACAGCTCTAAAATTCTATGGGCAGGAGGTTTATCAGTACTATACTCAGTGAAGTCATGTGGAGAAGCTGGCTTAAGCTTTCATTGCAAATCTGGATAGTGATAAATTGACGAACTCAATGCGAAGACGAATTACCTACTGAACCAGCGCTCATTCAATTTCGTACGTGAAACTCCTTCGTACTTTCTGTCCCAGCCTGAGACAGTCCGCTCTGCTCCTCCTACTGACCACGGAAAAGTATGCTAGGTAGCTGAATACTTTGGCCTTTGGTCCGAGTAATTTATCACCCTTTTTCTTCATCGTCTTGTAATCTACAACGGCCAATCGTAGATCTTCATGCCGCTCCAACATCTCTTTGCCGGCGTCCGGACTTTTCATCACGCCACTTTTGTCCTCCGGAATGATGATGACCTGAAGCCACCATTGTGGGCCATGGCAGAAAGGTACGCTCAGCGCACGACATCGATCAAAGTCGCCGAGAGCGGCCAGTATGTGATTGGCATAGTAGTCCACACCATACGTCAACAGCGTAGCACTACTCACAAAATAACCACCCGGTCGAGCATTGATCTCGTGCAGGTAGAAGGAGGGTTCCTCGTTGCCTTGTAATCGATCGCTTGGATACAAGTCAACAACGCCATCACGCGTATCGTACGCTTTGGATGCATAGCGAATTCGCCCCTCGCAGTGAAAGACACCGGTGCGGAAACCTTGTCGCAAGAGGGTTTGATGAAGCGAATCCTTGGTAACTTGAATTTCTTTTGGGGAGAGTCCTGTCGGGAGAACCATATCTGTCTCCATGAAGGAACCGTTCAACATGTTCCCAGCTTTTTCGCCAGCTTTGGGGAAGTCATCTGCAACCTCAAAGAAGATGATATCCCCTTCGATCAGAACAAAATTAGCATCAACTTCGGGCCCCTCGATATACGGCTCAATCATCACATCCGACCGCGGGTTCGGTCCGTCACTGTGTCGACTTGAAGCCCGTGCGACTGCTTGAATGAGTTCTTCTTCGGTCTGCACTTTCGAAACACATTCACTACCCCACCCCATACAGGGTTTCACGATTACAGGGTATTCAATGGACGGATTCGTCTTGGACTGCAGTCGTGCGCGTAGCTCGTCGACATTGAAGATCTTGAATGCTCCTCCGTTATCGGGTTCCATCTCTCGCGTCTTGAACTTGTCTCCAGCAATGATGTATGACTCGGGTGGCGCAGACCGGAACCCCAATATTTGACAAGCTCGTGCAGCGCCGATTGCGCCAGCGTTGTTGACCGTCACAAGCGCGTGGATAGGCTTGTCGTAGCTACGCACCGCGGCCACGATGCGGTCTACAAACCCCTGGTCAGCGGTGATATCGGTTGGAATAAAGGCTTCTCGTAAAAAGTTCCAGCGGTCATCGTCCTTCTGAAACCAATGGCCGTCGTGGTCCAGAACCACCACCTTGATGCCCAATGATCGAGCGGCTTCCCAGATGCGCCTCCCGCTCTCCAGGTCCTCCTTGCCTTTGATCCATGCGATGCGTTTCTCTTCAATTGGCTCAGGCGAGATCCATGCGAATGATAACCTGTTCGCTAACTCGGCCTCCAGACTGGCTAGGCGCAGTTCACTCTGGACTTGAACGGCTCCAACGGCGTAGGGTAGAAGATCAAATAGGCTCAATGGAGGTTTACTATCCAGGCGTCGGAAATCAGGAGCTTTGATCTCTCCTCTTGGTGTCAGAAAACTTTCGACACTCAGCGCATGCTCGTAGCCTTCCAGACGCCGCTCAAGGAAGTCGGACCTGACCGTGAAGCCAGACTTTACGGGTAGAATGAACTTGACAGCAAGAACGGAAGATGCCGGCAGCTGCTGATGGAGAAGACGAACGAGAAAGTTGGACGCTCGATCGTCCGATATTAATTGCAAGACATTAAGTGCGCTCGACGTAGGTAGCGGCGCGGTATTATTACCAATCGACAAGAGATCCACTGTCACGTCTAGAGTCCTATGTAGAGATTCTCCAGGTGCAACAAGATTGAGTTGCCACAACCCGTCGACGTAGACTACCAACAATGTCAGTGTTCAGTGAGAGGCAAAAGTACAGCGAGGCTGAATACCATCCTTCCCTTCTACCTTATATTGAAACTTGCTTGCCTCCGCACCAGGCATAATGAATCGTAAAGAGATGCTGATTAAAATTTAATGAAGATGGTACGTGTGAGCAAGAGGGTTACGGTGCTCTCATCAGGCATCCTCGGGGGCAAGCGGCGGCACTTTAACTGTTTAACTGGTACTCCTAGAGTCTACTGGTCACATGTTGGACACTGCGCAGAGATTAAATCCGACTTTGCCTACCAAAGCCCACGTTATCGGCTTAGCGTGTAACATATCGGCCAACTAGACTAGCAGATCACACTCCTTCTCACTGGTGTTTCCCAAACTCCATAGTTTGCTCGTATTTTTTTTTTCAACTTCTTATACGCAATGGCACTATGGTATGACATCATTGGGTCACGTACTCGAGGATTATGAATGAATTTTGACAATACTTGGTGTATAAATCTGGGCGCCGGGTTTGCAGCACCTGTAGAGATTAAATGCCGCGTATATGCTTGTATAATAATATATATCTCTACCAAGCTAAAGAACAGGGAGTCGTCTAAGGTTACTTTATATTAAATTTATTTTTTATTTCAGGTAACCCTTAGAGTAAGATTATAACTTTACTAAATTATATATAGGCAAGTATAAGCGAGCTAGCAAGGGCTACTTACTGGTCAAGATATTATTAGAAAAGTACTAAGATTTCAGCTGCAGCCTTCTTTTTCTAGATACTATATTTTCCCTGATATTATCTTTTATTCTACTGGGTAGGTAGATAATGAGCTCTGAAACAAGTATAGTCAATGGTGTATAAGTGGATCTGGATTATATCTTCCGAACAGAACGAATGGGCTTACAGCGCAGATCACACGCTTCCTTACCGGCCCGCCCGTTCCGCGGCAAATGCAGGTTTCCACATATCACCTTGCATATTTGACCTATGGTTGGTGGTGTATGAGTGGACCTGGATTATAGAACGGAACGAATGGCCACACAAGCAACCTAGCCTCCAATGTAATCCATACAAAATAGCCAATTTTTATATCTTGATATCTCAAGAAAATTATTTATAAACCATTGTCCAAAATTTTATATGTAATACAGTGTAATATATAACGGGCTTAATAATGATATAATTAAAAGTTAATAAGGAAAATTCAAAATTGATTTTAAAATTGATTTTAAAAGCATATTTGCTTTTACTAAATGAGTGATATAGTAAACATGTAATTTTCGGTTATTCGTCGCCCGGGCGCCAAGCCCCATAGAAAGGCCCTGGCACCCACCTTGTTACCCATACAAATTCCAGGGCACATAGCCCCTAGCCATAAACAGTAAGTTTGGTAAAAATACAGTGGAAGATGTTGGTAGCTTACAAAATTTACACGGGCTACTAAACGGAGCTGGCGTCGGACAGGAACAAAGCAAAGCAACACCTACCTCCCCGCATTCGATTTGTCATCTCTGGTACGAAGCTGATAGGCGGTAAGCTTTGTGGCTAATGATGGCGTAAACTTTGATAGGCCCACATATCTGATTTGTTGTCAGGTCCCCTCTCGCTCGCGTGATATATAGGTAATCATGGGGAACGTCCATTATTGGGAACAGTTCACCCGTCATCACCATTCTCGAATGCAATGGCGAGGATTGTTCAAGCTGGAAGCGGCCCTGCGGACATTGATGACGAATCTCTCTCGCCTCGAGATGCTACAAATGAAGAGATTGATTCTCTGAGGCATGTCGTTGACAAGCTACCCAGAAAAGTCTGGGTCTCCTTGCTCGTAAGTGGAGCAGAGCGCTTCACATACTACACAATCACAACTCCGTGGCGTAAGTGTACGGCGATATGACGGGGCATTATATGATAATGATCTACTGCTAAGACACAATGGCAGAGAACTACATACAGAATGCTCCGGGTGATGGCGCTGTGCCAGGTGCTCTTGGACTTGGGCAGTCTCGGGCGACCATGATCTTCAACGCCTTCTACTTATTCTATTACTTGGTGCCTATCCCCTTCGCCCTTGTGTCGGATGCATGGCTAGGGCGATACGCGGTTCTCTGTATCAGCCTGAGGTGCGCGATTGACTTGTCACGGCGCCTGAAATTGGCCAGCTTGCTAACACAATGTAGCTTGTATTTCTGTGGCACGCTCGTACAGTTTATAACGTCTCTGCCCTCACTTTTCCACTATGAATCAGGCCTGGCGGGTCTTATACTCTCTATGATATTGATAGGTCTCGGTGTTGGAGGAACAAAAGCAGCAATCACGCCCTTCATCGGTACTTTTACCCCGTTAAGCACCCTATCTTTGAATAAATCTCATAAAGGCATTAGGAGATCAATACCCGGTCAAGTCTCCACAAGTCATGACCCTGCCAACCGGAGAACGCGTGATTATCGATCGAACTTTGACCTTGCAGTATGTGTACAACGTCTACTACTGGTGAGCACCTCTAATAATCAATGGGTAGCACAGACTGACCCATAGTAGGATCACTAATGTCGCCGCACTTTCTATCCTGGCATCGACTTATCTCGAGAAGGAACGTGGTTTCTGGGCGGCCAACGTCCTTGCATTGTGCTCATCCTGGATTGGGGTTGCCTTGCTTGCTATATTTGGCAAGGAACTCGGTGCGTCCCCGCATACCAAGAACCCCAAGGCGTGGCTGACTAGTTGTAGAACGGTATCCAGCTCAAGGTGGTGTTTTGTTAAAAGCTGGAAAGGTTTTGTCATATGCTATCCACGATAAGTTCAAGATTGATGCCGCAAGGCCACGCCACCAATTAGAAAAGCACAATCGGGTAGTCCCATGGACGGATCGTTTCGTCACAGAGATTCAAAGTGGCCTTCGTGCATGTCAAGTCATGTGGGGTTTTCCCCCTGGAATTCTCCCTTTGGGCATATGGGACACGAGAGTTTACTGACCGGGTGACGGATAGGGCCTGGTTCGTGTTGTTCCATCTTGGCATCAACCAGATGACCAACAACCTCGTTTCGCAGGCTGGCGAAATGCAACTCACCGGCTTTCCCAACGACGGGATTCAGGTTTTAAACCCAATTGCCTGCGTTTTACTCGGCCCAGTCATCCAGAAGCTACTCTACCCAACCCTTGCGAGATACCAGATCCCCTTTGGTCCCCTCATGCGCATGACGATGGCCTTCTTTACAATGGCGGCGACGTTCGCCTACGCTGCTGGAGTGCAGAAGATGATTTACAATTCTGGTCCCTGCTACGAGGCTCCATTGGTTTGTCCGGCGGCGCAAAGAGTCGGACAGCCCGCCTTGCCCAATAAAATCAAGGTCTGGGTGCAGACGCCTATCTATGTGATCTTAGCCGTGTCTGAAATATTCGGCTTCGTCACCCTCAGTGAGTATAGCTACAGTAAGGCACCTAAGGATATGCGCACTGTGGTCCAGTCAATGAGGCAGCTGAGTGCTGGCATTGGAAGCGCTATCGGTATAGCTCTCGGTCCGGTTTCACGCGATCCAAAGGTATTGTGGATGGACGTCGGACTGGCAGTGAGTTTAGGGCTTTCAGGGCCACTGTTCTGGGCGGTCATGGGTCACCTTGAAAAAGATAATGAAGATTTGGACACGATGTTTCTGAACGATGACGGGGGTACGGCGGCACACACTGAGGGTGAGGTCATTTCAGGAACTAAAAGCTGAATACCAATACCTTATCCGACTGGTATTCAGTTGTACATACATACACTTTTAGTAAACCAGATTGCAAAAGAGGCTGCGATAGAGGCTGTCATGAGGGAGATACGGGTGAGGAAAGATTGATATTATAGAGTACTGGGAATTACCAGTGAGCCAGTCTGGCTTGTGGAGCTCGAGACATTGACTGTGTCTCGTATTGTCCCTCTCGGGAGCAGTGCCCTCGACAAGAAGCCGCATAGGTACTCTGTGGTACTATTTAGTAGTACTGACAGGCAGAATGGGAGCCGCCAAAGTCACCGCCCTCAACCATCTCATCAGCCTACTTACTTACTTCTTACCTAAAATGTATTTTATGAGAGTATCTCCTAGGGAGCCAGAGAATGAAGAAACGAGTTTGATTGCTGCCCGAAAACATCAGAGCCCTAGTAGCGGTTTTCAGTTGGCGAGCGATACAGGGAAGTGAGTTGTCTGTGACAAGCTACCTGTAATCTAAAAGATCTAGTATATTTAAAGTTTTTCCTTTTACTACTCTATTATCTATCTCTCTCTCTTCTGTTGATTAATCAGTTAAAATCAGTTAAATAAGCTATATATCTATTAATTCTATTATTGATTGTGTCTATAAACAGGAACTGGCTATCTTTAATAAGTTAACTGTGCTATTGCAGGCTCTCTCTTTAAGCTCTTAGAAATCTACCCAGAAGATCTTTTAAGTAAGGCTATTTAGAGGTTACCTCTTCTTCAAACTAAAGAAGAAAAAGCAAGATATTATTAATATATTGGAAATAACAGAGTCAGACCTGTCTAATAAGTCAGTAAGGGCCAGAATAGAAGGCAGTGCGTTACCTGATAGGCATAGCCTGAGATAAGTTATAATGATGCTGGGGAGATCTATTGACCTGTTCTATGGTTAAATAGATAGTACTGAAAATCCAAAATATTTACTTGAAGACATTGAGTATACCATTGAATACTTGGATAGACTGACTGAATAGAGAGATTAAGACAGACAAATTCTTTTCTAACAATATCTAAAGAAAGATATCTAAGCTTGGTTTAACCAGCTTCTATTCTCTACTACTAATAATTGGGAAACATTGCGGAATGTGTTCCTTAAGAGATACAGACTTCCAGAGATTGACAAGGCTATGTACTTCTTTATTATTACTTGAAAGATTACTATATTAGCTTAGTAGTCTGCTAAATCAGTTACTATATACTTAACTTAATATAAGGAGCTTCTTGAACAAGCAGGGCTAACAGTTATAAATATATTTAGTCTTTATATAGTTAAAGGACTGAAGAATCTGGATTAATAATAACTTATTTAATTTACTCTCAAGTGTAAGCAGAACTATAATTACAGAAGTATAAGAACTCTAATTCTATCAGTATATAGTGATATCTAAGTACAGGAGAAGAAGATTATTAAGTCTCCCAAGATTATTCCTATATATAGCCTTATTACTGATAAGTATATTATATAATCATTACTGGTATTGATTTAGTTAATATAAGCCCTGCTAAAATAGTACACTGAGACCTAATCTAAAGCAAGTCTACTAAAGGTTGACTGTATTATAGAAAGGATTCCAGGAGATAAGCTAATCTACTGAATCTGTAGACAGGCTAGATACTTTATCTTTAACCAGGCCTGCCTAAACTATAACCTGAATATTAAGTGCTTTAGCTGTGGTCAAAAGAACCATATATCCTATAGTTCTATATATCTAAATAATATCTTGAATACAGTATTGAATACTGCCTTATAAGCTAAAGACTATACTGAACTGAAAGAGAAGAAATAAGCAGCTATACTGGCTATATATATTATTCTATATTTATCTGAGATACGCATTGCTATGGCTGTGTAGAAAAGATTAGAATCAATAAACAGTAATAACTGAGAGTAACTGATAAGAAAAGTCCTGAAAAAGAATCTAGGGATCAGTTAATTAAATAAGTCTATCTCTACTATATAAGAGAAACTGTCTATCTAGACTTATAAAACACTGTTAATCTATACTGTCTAATAATCTAAACCTAAAATTATCTTTAATAGTGCCGCGGAAACTGATAATAAGATAGGAAATATCTCTACCAGGCTAGATAGTCAGAAAGCTAGTTAAGCTGGAAATAAAATAAAATAAGAGAAGATTAAGCTAAAGAAGATAAAGTTATTAGGCCTGATCTAAATTATAGCTAAAAGTAAAAGACTATTAATAATAAAGCTTCTCAGTAATATAAAAGTAATTATTAAACTTAATTAACTTTTAGACAAGTCAGTTAATCTTAGAAAAGAGCTAGTGTAGATATTATAGTTAGCAGTTCTGAGATATTAATAGAAGCTGGTTATCTACTAGTCAGCGGGCCAAGTATCTATAAAAGAGAAGAGTAAGAGAGTAGTATATATAGCTAATACTGTATTTAATCTCTATATTATATTAGAGACACTGGATAATAATAGAAATTCTATGCTGATATATATAGTTTTATAGGTTTAAGGATACAAGATCCTGGCTATATTACTTAACAGTGGATTATTAATTAAGCTAATCACTGAATAGCTTCTTAAAGTATTTAAGAAATAAGGGATTCAGTTTAATATATATACAGATAAGAAAAAGAAAATTAGCCTTACTAATAATATCAGGACCTGCCTTATCTAGTATATTTATATATCAGTTAATATTATAGGCGTTGTAGCTGAGATGAAATACTATATTATTCTAGTAACTACATACAGTATTCTGCTAGGCCTAAGATAAATACACTGGATCTATTTCTTTTATAACTTCAGAACAGGGATTATTACTTGTCAGGGATAAGATAGAAAACTATAACCAGTTGAATACCAGCTAGCCCTAATGAAATACTTAGAGAAGTTATTAACTGTAGAAAACCTGAATAAGAATCTTCAGAAAATTATTAATAAGAATTCTAATAAAGATCTGGAAAACTAGTATCTCTCCCTAGAAGTCTCCAGCCAGAGAAAAGAGATACAGGTCTGGAGATAAAGAAGAGCCAGGCTACAGAAGTATATATATCTACTATTATATTAAATCAGAGTATCAATAATTTTGACTGCTAAGTATTTAAAGTGATATCTTATCTAATCTTTAAAGCTCCTTTTCTATTATTACTATCTTGATTTTATATATTATATCTGTTATGTAGCGCGTGTCCATTCTTAATTATATTGCTTATTTACCAAAACCAAAGAGACACTAAAAATAAGGATAAGGATACCAGTCCTGAGAAAAGATTATACTGGCTAAGAAAGAATAGAAGATTTTTAACTGATTGATATCTAGTAAAAAGACCAATATCTAATGTAGACCAGGCTATAGTTAATAAATGGTTTAATGGATCCAATATTATAATTAGCCCAGCTGTCAATACTGAAGAAAGAGTCTGACAGGTGTGATGACTGCTCATTCATAGATAGCTATTCCACAGTAGAAAGCTAGATATGGTAGCGTTTCCAACTGAATTCAACTATGGGGGGAGAAACACTATCATACAAGGATTTGTGTTGTGGGAAGTAGGCCTGCCTAACCACGTGATGTACAGGTCATCACAATACCCCTCCAGTAGAAAATTTCTTGGACCCCAAGAATAGCAGTCTTCTGGCTAATCTGCCTAGTTTAGCTGCTTCATCTGTCGTGTCTTTTTGATAGGCTTTCTAATTATCCCTTTCTGTACTAGTTTACTGTCATCTATATATTCTGATTCAAATTCCTCCCTTTCTGCGGTGCTTAACCATCGATCTAAGCGAACCAGCAGGCCAGGCACTTCAGGGTGCTGGGTGTGGAAATCATGGAGGCATATGGGACTATTCCTGAAGTTGGTGGCAGGATACCATTTGGGGTCATTATTATGGCCAAGCCATTTAACTTTGTATTGCAGTTTACTATAGTATAGCTATATAGTAACAATCTTCTTAATCTCCTATTTATTATAGCTATTAATCTGAATTGCTTGTAGGGGATCTTTATATTAACTAGATAGTGAATCTATTGCGGCCTTCCGCAGCTTGTCCGGACTGAACACTAGGTATATCTTCATTGATAGGGGAAGGTCTAGCCTATAGGCATTCCCAACTTTTGTAATAATTCAGTAGAGGCCAGCCTGTTAATTATCTAACTTCTTATTTAGATAAGCTATATTATACCTCTTCAGTAATAGATAGACTATATCTTTCACTATAAAGTTAATCTCTTAGTAATACTTATCTACTTAATTTTTCTGGACTGTTTGAGCTTTTTCTATAGATTTATAGATATAGTTCTAAATATCTTATATTCTTTTTATCTGCTTTGCTGTGATATCCCGGTTAACTTATCTCTATAGAGTAGCAGCGGGTTTAGTGGCCCAATTAAATAATACTTATAGTTTATAGCTCTTCTCAATATACACTGGTAATAATCCTGTAGATTCAGACAGGAGAACTATTACAGTATAGTTAATTAGTAATAATATCTTAGCCTAGTTATCTTGGTAGTAGTCAATCAATGGTCTCAGCCTTATTATAAGTAGTTAATTTATAATCTTAGTTTAACTATTAGTCTCTGGATATCTGGCAGTTAACAGTTTCAGTTTGATCCTGAGAATACAGCATAGTTCTGCCCAGAATTCTGATATAAATTAGGGACCCTAATCTAATACTATAGAGTTAGGGATATTATAATATCTATAGACATGCTCTATAAATAATCTTGCCATGTCTCTAGCTGTAATATCCTTATAGCAAGGAAAAGAGATCAGTTTCTTTAATAGTCTGTAGATAAAAATATATATATTATTATAGCTATTCTAATCCTTCAGTATACTGTAAAAATCTATAGATAGATACTGCTATAGCTAATTGGGTATTAGTAGTAATTATAGTAGGCCCAGTTTCTTATCTCTTAGATTTACAGCTCTACAGCATTTCTTATAGTTCAAGATATATTATTCCATGTCAGAATTCTATCTTTACCAGTAGAATCTAGGCTTAATAAGCTTCTTTATCTTCCTAATCCCTGGATAGACAATAGATCTTTAATAATGGATCTTATTTATCAGCCTGTCTCGCAGGTCTTTATACAGTGCCTTAGTCAGGATAACTAATTAATCCTGGAAGATAAGAATATTATTATTTTAAATTCTCTATTTATCTGGCCTCTCAGACTTTATAACTCTTTTCTAGTCTTGTAGAGATTCAGTATCCCGATTTATCTATCTAATCTCTTCTATAATTAAATCTCCTTCTGATTCAGCTTCTAATATAGTAATTCTAATATCTTTACAGGCCGCCTTCTCTACTATCTCAGGTCAGAGAAGAATCTGTATCCAGAAGTTATAAACTGAAGCTCTATCCTTATAAGATAGGATATCTGTAATAATATTAGACTTACTGGTATAATACTTAATTAGAAAGTAAAAGTAAGAGAGAAATTCTGTCTAATAAACTTGATATACTAACAGTTTTTTTGTAGTCATAAAATACTTAAGTATTCTATAATCTATAAAGATTATAAACTACTTATTTTACTATAAGCTTTATAGTTTAGCTTACTATTTCTCCAGAACATATATAACTGTAAGTATCTCTTTATCATGAATATTATAGTTTTATTCTGCTATAGCCATTAACTTTAAATAGAATATAACTGGATGCCAGTATTTATCTTCAGTCTTCTAAGACAGAGCTTCTACTACTGTTTTATCTAATATATTAGTTTCCAGCTTTATCTTTAATTCTGGTCTAAAATAGTAAAGCAGTAAGACTTCTGATAATTACTACTTTAATTATTTAAATACTCTAGTATATTTAGCTATCTAGATAAACAGGATATTCTTCTACTATAGTATATTTAGTAGCTTTACAATCTGACTATATCCTTATATAAATTAATAATAGAAGTTATAAAACTCTAAGAAGGATTATACTTCTTTTATAGTTATAGATATCTACTATTTCTAAATAATAGCTATTTTCTCTAGATCTACTGAAATACTATCTATAGATATAATAAATCCCAGGTACTTAGTCTTTATAATATAGAACTTACTTTTCTTAATAGCTGTCTATAATCCTGCTTTCTATAATTATTATAGGACTATCTTAATATACTTCTTATATTCTTTCCTGTTCAAGCTATAGATTAAGAGATTATTAATAAATACAGTAAGAAACTGGTTAAGACAATCCTTAAAGATATTATTAATAAATCTCTAGAAAACTGCAGGTCTGTTTATTAGCCTAAATAGTATAACTTTATACTTGAACTGTCTATATCTAGTCCGGAAGATAGTCAGGTCTTTAGATTTATAGTTAATTCAGATATAGTAAAATTTCTATTATATATCTAGTCTTATAAAGATACAAGCCTTGCTTAATTGCTCTAGTAGCTTATTAATTAAAGATAGAGAATATTAATTCTTTATAATAAGAATATTTAATTTCTGGTAGTTAACACAGAAACAGTACTTGCTATTCTGATAGGCCATTAGAATCAGAGATATAAATAGAGTATAAGAATTAGCTATAAAACTCTTTTCTAGATTCTTAAGTAGATAGAAATATATAGCTTCTAGCTCTAGCAGAGATATTTATCTTAATAGTTTATAATTAATTACTTTAATAAGATTAACCTTCTTCCTGTCAGATCTGTCTTATAAGTTAATCTTACAGTTAATCCCAGTTCTGCAGAAGAGCAGTAATATATTAGACTTCTTCTTTAAAAAAATATCAGCAAATTCTCTATAGTAACTGAAAAGCTTCTCTATAATTAGATTAGCTTCAGGCTTATTGTTATTTAATTTAGCCTATTTATATTTAATAGTCCTCTTAATATTGTGGAGAGTAATAGTACAAACCTGGGTATCTCAGCAATAGGCAGTTTAATTAAATCTAATATCTCTTATTAAAGAAAGATTAAATCCTTTTAGCCAGGGAACTGATTTTTTCTTCTTCTTAGGCTCCTTAGATAAAATAGGGTCCTGGAGAGTATTTTAGAAAGTATAGTCTATCTTCTATTATCTGGTATACTGATCTATAGCTTCTATATATAGAGGGCGGTATTCTCTTCTCTTAGCTTCTTATTCTATTTTCTGCTCTATCTTCTGGTCTTGCCAGTCAGCATTAACCTGATATACTGGGTTAATAGACTCATCCCGCTTTAGTATTCAGGTAGGAATATAGATAAGTTATTTCTTCTAAATTACTTTAGCCTACTATAGTAGAGGTATTTCCCGCTCTTCAGACTAAATCAGTTTCTGGTTCTTATAATCAAGCCAAATATTGTTCTCTGCAAACCAGTTAATCCTAATAATTAAGTTATATTGCCCTAGAGATATAATAAGTATTAGAATCTTAAGAAATCATTTTCTCTCTATCTAGAGATTTAAAATAGTATAATAAGTAATCTAAATCATTTATCTATCAAATCCTTTAATCTCCAGGGATTCTGGCAGTTTCTAGATATATACACCAAACTGTTTGCAAATACTGATCCCGAAAGATTGGTCTAATATTAAATAACTACCTGCTCCGGTGTTCCCAAGTGTACATAAAGAAGTAGAGAGGGAGTTCTAGAAAACTTAATAATTAATTATAAAACTATCTCTATCCAGTATCTTGCTAAAATTAATTAATTGGATACCTTGTTTCTTTCTCTCTAGAAAGAAGACTTCTTCTAGGAATACTCTTTTCCTAACTCAGAATCAGAATTCAACTTAACAGCTTTCAGATCTGGCTTCTTTTTTAGAGAATACTTACTTATAAAATAACCAAGCTGTTTACAGTTAAAACAAGTAATCCTGCTACAGTTAACTATCTTTGCTTATTTTGGAGCTTAGTTATCGGATTTCTTATCACTTCCGGCGGTGGACATAGCAGAAGGGATCTTTAGGATAGTAATCTGCTTTCTCTATTGATTCTGTTAGTAAGCTTCCTACTTGGCAGTCTGCTGCTCTTTAATTGAATTCGTGAATAGAGTGCAGTAATAAGAGAACTTACTAAAATTAATAGTCTTATTATGATATAATAATATAACCTGGTTCTATAGAAGGATCAGGAGATAGTGATATAGCTCAGTCTTCTAATTAGAATAAGGCTTACCAGACTCCTGGATATTATAAGTAAATTCAGACAGGAACTTCTGGAAGTTATTATAGGATTTTATTATTAGTTTATAGAATTTAGTCTTTATCTTCTCTTCCTTGTTGATATCATTATAGATTAGTTTTAAGTGCTGGATCATGTTCTCAGTGTCAGTATACAGATTATTAGAATTAGGCTTAGAATAATAAATAAGGTGGTTTGCAGCTTTACCACTATACTATTTCTTGATAGCGGCTAGGCGAAGCGCTGCAGTAGAAAAATAGTCTATATTCACGGCTAAACAGTCTTGTACTTATAGTTCCCAGAATTTAAATAAAACTGTATCCTTGTCTCCTTTCTGAGTGCCAGTAAAGATAAGAGATTCAGTTATCTTAGCACTGCAGTAAGAAGATTTACCCTGATTTAATAAAATTACTGGAAAGATCTCTCTACTCTGCTGCTATATCTATAAGATATTTTAGACAATAACCTGATATATCTGATTTGCCTCATTAACTAACTTCTGTATTACAGTATTCTTTTTCTTGATCTTTCTCTTCAAGTTATTGAATTTCCTTTATAGTTCTGTATATTCCGGGATCTTGATAGGATTAATAGCCTTAGTATTGGCCTTGAATTGCTTGATATATTTCCACTGTCCTGTGATAATCTTATTACGCTCAGTAAGCAAGCCTTTATACTTATTACAGTCAAGAAGGAATTTCTTGAATAGCTATTCAGGTTTTTCAGTATAGAAGTTAATAAACTGTTCTATATCCACTTCTCGCTGTGTACCATCTTCTTTAATCAGAAGAGAAGAGTGACAGGCCGCTTTGCCCTTTCCGGTAGTATCCACAGGATATACCATGATGGATTGTCCGATAGACCTCAGCTCAGTATCCTGCAGATCTTCGTATCTGCGGATTTATCACTTCAAAACAGCACTAACGCGGCTGCTATATCAGGTTCCACAGCTTTGTGTCTAATAACTGCTGTAGAGTTCGAGATTGGGGTCCACGCGAGGTTGGTTGACCAGTCAGGTTAGCCACTACTTTCACGCGTAGATAAAAAAGATGGGTAAAAAGAAGATAGTTGAATTATGTGATGACTGCTTATTCATAGATAGCTATTCCACAGTAGAAAGCTAGATATGGTAGCGTTTCCAACTGAATTCAACTATGGGGGGAGAAACACTATCATACAAGGATTTGTGTTGTGGGAAGTAGGCCTGCCTAACCACGTGACGTACAGGTCATCACAACAGGCAAAGCAGCTATTCTATATATGGAAAAATTGCTTCACGAGAACATGTCATGATATAAAGGCTACTGATATGGTTGAGTATTTAATTAACCTTATACTGGAGACTATATCATCTAAGTTAAAATATCTGAGATATATACACCACAAGCGGGAATTTGTTAATAGGATTCTTCCAGAGATAGAAGAGACTGGAGTAATTAGATAGATAGTCACTAATTAGAAAGCTTGTACCAAGTTTTCTCTAAAGAAGCCTGGTTTAATTAAGCTATGAGTTGTCAATAACTTTATTTCTGTTAATAAATAGATAATAAAGAGTATATACCCTATCTACTCTATAGATAAACTTATTAATATAGTTATAAAACCAAAGTTTACAGTGTTCTTTATCTCAGATATATTATAGAGCTATTGGGCGATCCCAATCCAAAAAGATAATAAATATAAGACTGGCATAGTCACTCTGCATGGTCAATATATATATCTGAGGATAGAGATAGGTTTAAAGAGATTAATATATACTTATTTATAATTTACAGATCTTGTGTTTAGGCCAATATCCCCAGTGAAGCTAGATAGCTAGTTATTTCCTTTTCTTATAGAAGACTACAGTAACTATAGATTTTGTCTATTTATTAATAACCATAATACGGGAGCTATAAGCTTTAAGATAATATTCTGCTTTCTATATAAAGAATACTTTCTATGCCTAGTTTTTAGATCTATTTACCTGAATAGATAAAAGATTTATATATTTATAAAGTCTCTAGTAATAATTAGTTTTAAGAGATTAAATAAGTAAATTCAGTTATCTATAAGGTATTATAACTGAATACTTAAGTAACTAATTCTAAAGAATAGAGAGAAGCTTAATACTTTTCTATAGCTAATCTCTTTCTTAAGATACTTTATATCGAGACAAGCTGACTAGATACTAGTGCTAAAGCAGGTATACTTAAAGAATATCCTGGCAGAACTATATAAATTAAAGATTAAGAGAATAGAGCAAGAACTTAATAATTATAATACTGATCTAGCTAAGCTAAAGAGAAAGAGCTGACATGTGAAATAAATAACTGTACAGATAAAATAGATTAAAAAGAAATAGACTTAGAAAGAGAAATAACAGGTCTAGTTTAACTTTATTAAGAAAGTAATCACTGATAATATATATTTAGATATTAATTATGAACTTTAATTTTACCTAGCTATAGATATATCCAAAACAGGTCTTGGAGAAGTACTCTTTCAGTTAAAGAACCTATCTATAAAGATAGAAGCTGGTCTATTATACCGGTCAGCTAAAAGAATAGTCATGTTCTTGTTCTTCTAACTGAATAATACTGAAACATAGTATTCAAATCCTGAGCATGAATATCTTATAGTAGTCCAATGCCTGGCAGAGATTAGATAGATTATTATAGGCAGCAAGTTCTCTACTATGGTGTACACTGACTATATTGCCCTGAAGGCTATCCTAAACAATGGGACAAATAACCAACAGATCCAATAGTAGAAAAACAGATTCAGAGAGTATGACTATATTATATACTACCGGGCCAATATAGATAATATGATGAGTATAGCAGATAGACTAAGCTAGATACTAACCTGCTATTAAATTAATACAGTTACAGAGAATAATCTGGGTCTAATAGCCATAACAGTAATTATATATAAATACAGGATACTCTTAATAAGTCTGTATCTATCCGGAAAGTATAGCAAATACAAGTAATCCTTAATATATAAAGGGATTGTTAAATATCTCAGTAATAACCAAGTTTATCTAGTAAACCTGTAATACCATAAATAAAGGATTCTTATTAGAAAGGCCTCGCGGTTCTGCCTTATTAATAACTATAAGAGAATAATGGTCTTTCAGGAGAGAAACAGGAAAATAAGCTGGTATATTATTAAGAAGAAGATTAGACATGTCCTATATATCTTTTATAATAACTATAGACACTATATAGACACTATTATACTGGATTTAATAATTAGAAGAGTCTACTGACTAATATAAGTAAAGAATATTAAATATTGGTATCTGATCTATAATATATATTAATGCTTTGCCAAGAAGAACTTATTAAGTATATATCTGTAATTCCAATAATTTAAGTTTCTTATAATAATAAGAATAGACTTTCTAGGACTAGTAAATCTACCTTGCTAATTTACTGGGTTACAGTATATTCTGGTTATTATTGATTATTTTACAAGATTTATTTGGGTACACCCATGTCTACAGGTAGTCCAGGAGAAGATAATCTATATATTTAAATAGCGCCTGGAGCCTATTTTCAGGTAGCTAGCCAATATATTTAGTAATAATAGCTTATACTTTACTGGAGAGAAGCTTGCAGGAGTATTCTATAGCCAAGAGATATTCTATATTACTGTGCTAATCTTCTATTCTAAGTCAGTTAGAATAATTGAATAAGTGGTCTAAACTATTCTATCAGTTCTCCAAAAAATATATTATAATAATATTTCTAATACTGTACAGTGGAGGCTAGCAATTCAGGATATAGTACTAGATATTAATAGAAGATTAATATAGGTTTATAGATATATACCTGCAGAACTGTTAATAGGATTTAATCCGCGAACCAGATATTATAATATATTCACTATTTCCTTTATGACTGAGCCCCCGGATGGATGGGGCACGGACAAGGGCTTAAATCTGATCCCGGTATATCTGATTCAGCTTTATCACATGATATGTTTAGAGAGATAAACCCTGTTAATTAAAGCTATTATAATTAGTAATGCCGCAGTTAAGGAACAGAAAAGGTTAAAGAGAATATCTATTCTCTGGATTGGAAATCTTGTCCTTGTAAGGAATTTCCAGAGAGACAAAGCACACAGCTGTAAGCTGGATACTAGATAGATTGAATCGCGATGTGTGACTAAAATAAATAAAGAAGAGAGAACAATTATAGTTACTGAATTATACTATAGACTGGGACCCTGCCAGGGACCACGAAAGTATCATATAGATAACCTGTGTTTATACTATCAACGTCAGTTCAATCTCTTTTAGCAAGAGGACAGCTCAGAGATATCTGCGCCTGCCCTGATAGTTAATCAAGTATTGATGACAATGGCCATATTCGCAGGGCAGAGAGCAGTAATCCTTGGAGAGAGATAACCCTTAAAGAGAGAGATAGAAACTGGGAGAAGAAAATACTTCTGTCAGGACAACAGATTTTCAGTTATGGGATCCTGACAGGCAGAATAGGAGCCGCCAAAGTCACCGCCCTCAACCATCTCATCAGCCTACTTACTTACTTCTTACCTAAAATGTATTTTATGAGAGTATCTCCTAGGGAGCCAGAGAATGAAGAAACGAGTTTGATTGCTGCCCGAAAACATCAGAGCCCTAGTAGCGGTTTTCAGTACTTAGCAACAGTCGGCTGGAAAGTTGGGGGGCGGGGCAGGGGTAAAACACTTACCTAGTAGCCAGTATTTCCAATTTATAGAGAAGACATCGATCTCTCTTTCTCTGCTGCTTCTACAAATCCGCGTCGTAACCTTCTTCAGAAGCATTCGCTTCCTCTTATTAACTCTAGTACTCCACTGGCAAGTACCATATAGAAATAGGATTAGAAAAGTATGATTTGGAAAGCTGAAAATCGTAGAGTATAGCGCAGAAAACCCTGAAACCAAGATACTAATGCAATTACAAAACTCTGATTGGTAGCTATTTCTCCTATTAAGAAGATTAAGACGCACGCTAAAATGTCTAGATGGGTCTCCCATTATTTAATTATCATCGTTTACCTATAGCCGATAAGCATCTTATAGTTCCTGTTAGAGTGACTTATCTGTCTTATCCTCCTAGATCGGCGAATTAGGCCAGCGTCTGAGATCATTACGAAGCATACTCTATGCAAAATCGAATATCGAGGTCGCACTTGTGAAAACCCTAAATTATGAGCCAATGCAATTACTTGGGCAGATGGAAAAGAGAAGAAGCTGAACAGATCTGATATGAGCCATTGGGCAAGGCAATGCAGCCTTGTCACCTGTAGAACACCTTAGTAGCTTAGAAATCTGCGTGGCCATTTCAGTGAGAACGTACTGTGCCAGGATGACACCTCATTCTTAGCTTAGCCTAGCTGTCTTTGCTGTGACGAACGTATAAATACCAGCCAGAATCTTCGACTCGCTTTCTTACGCTCTAGACTCGCCGTATCGTTTCCCATCTCTAGACACAGTATACATCTATTAGCGTTTCGGGTACAAAACAGCAACTTGCTATACTACTTTAGAATATGATGGCTCTCTCGTTGCTATAGCTGTCAACCCCAGAAAGAATAGAAACTAGATCTAGTATTAGAAGTAGCACCAAAGCAGTTTGTTTATTGATACTATCAGCTTAAGATTAGACATGCAGCAATACCGATCTAAATCAAATAGGCGTCCAGGACTCACCTAGATGTCAAAGCTGCCAGACTCCACAGGGAACAACTGGCTATCTACTGATGGAATGCAGACAATGGTGCTACCAGAGACAGGCTCTGTACAGGGCCCTAGTTTAAGGCAGGAGTATCACCACCTGGATGGGGAGAAACAGCCCCAGAATGCCGCTCGTTTAAGGACTAGAGAGCCATAAAGGCCCTGATAACCTTCCTGGCAACAACAAGCATTAGCTCCCAGGAGAGGCAGCTAGAGAGATAGATAGAGCCTCTAGAGATAATATTTGGGGCCTAGAGCTGGTAAATGAAGCGAAAAGCAGAGAGAAAGGATAGTAGAAAGTGCAATCTAGGCACGCCTGGATGACACCCGGAAAGTAATAAACACCGAGGAGGGCATAGCCCAAAGACTCTGGCACAGATAGGCAGCTCGGGCGAGGAAAAGGAGCAGAATGAACACAAAAGCAATAGAGGGGGGCTGATAGAGCCCCTAGGGACCATCTAGAGGCAGTGGCCTAAGCCACTGCCTAGGCACATGTGTCTATAACAGCCAACGGCTCGATACGGACGTTAAACTTAATTAATTAATTAATAATAATAATAATAAATTATTTATCTTTACCCAGGTTGTAAGCCAATTCTCGCCTTAATATATCCTGCTTCTTTCTGTTAAAGAATGATACTGTATAGCCTATAATCTTAGGATTCTCTCTGTACTTTATACCAAGCAATATAATAAACTCTTGGATAGGAGAATCAAGTATATCTATATAGCTGAGTAACTTAATTTAATCCCTAGTTAACTTATTTAATATAGGAAATATATAGCATGCCTGCTTCTGTAACTTATCTTTTAATTAGCATATTTAAACTGAGGTGTCAAGGTAGCAGCCATTTACTGTTTCAAGTAAACCTGGCTCCGGGAGAATAATTATTTCTCCACTGTCCCTGTATATTGATATTCTAAGGTGCTGCATCTCCACGGGATAATTATTTAGTGAACTCAGTGCCCTTGTAATGCTAGGTCCTTCAGCAGAAGGAAAGTGGTTATCAGCATTTCCTCCCGTGATATTACTTCTAAGTTTGCTGAAGAGAGTAGATGGTTGGGTCTCCGTACTGGTATTTCTAACAATAGTACTTCTCGGATACAGTCTCATCGGTCAGATCCTTGTTTTTCTCCACATTTTGATCAGAGCCACAATCCCCTTAGTGACCAAAATAACTAGTTTCCATGATAGTATTGTTTTTAACAATAAAGTTCTTCTCACTGATATATCCGATAAAGGTGGTCTCCCTGTACTGTTACATTAGAATCTCCTAGCTACCTGATGGCTTATAGTCACAGCATGTATTCTTGCCTTAAAGGGAGGCATCTCACTAGAAAAGGGAGTCAGGCCATCAGATTTTCTCCACTTTCCCAAGCAGCAAAGTAAGGCACCAAACCAAGTCATGACCAAATAAAATATACAGTAATTAGAATTGGCTCTTCAAAGATAGATCAATGGAGACCTGTGTCGATCCGTGCCAAAATGCGCTGAGCACTTGGGATGAGGCTAGCGTTTTTATAGACAGCGTGTTGGTAGATACAATAGATAGTCAGTTAGGGTGATAATTCTACAAAAGAGTTATTTCTCTATTTCCCTTACCCTGTCTTAGCCTTTAGTACAAGTTACGAATTACTCTGATACATTGAGACTAAATTTGATGGTGCGATATAATTCAGTTGGAATCATAGACATCTATCCTACAACTCACTGACATGAGCATTTCCCCAGCATATGGGACCCTGTCAAAACGACGCCACTCTGGTAGCGGTGTAATCTGATTGGGGACATAAGGGATATACTTTAAGGTTGAGAAGGTAGTTGAAACTAGGCTAAGAACAGACTAGGCTAGGATGGGGAGCAATGAGGAGCAATGGGGAGCAATGAGGAGTAATGGGGAGCAATGGGGAGCAATGGGGAGCAATGGGGAGCAATGGGGAGTAATGGGGAGCAATGGGGAGTAATGGGGAGCAATGGGGAGTAATGGGGAGCAATGGGGAGTAATGGGGAGCAATGAGGAGGATAAGTACCACCAGGCATTTATCAAACTGTAGCTAAGGAACCAGCGTAGATCCTCACTTAGACACTGACTGATAAGTAGGCAGTTAGATCCTCCTTTGAGACACCACGAATAGACACATTTTCACAAGAAAGCTGAGACCCTGGACGTGAGCTATCTGCCCCTAGTACTCAAGGTAAGAATAGTTTGGAATATTCTGCTGCCTTTTCAGAAGCTTATGCTAGATAGATGTCAGTCTCTATAAAGACCCTCCGAAAATTTGTTGACTCAATCCCGTGGGCCAAAGTCTACAAAAAGGCTGAGAATGTAACAAGGGGACAACGACTCTACCCTTCTCGGAGCCTGGACCAAACTCCGAACTTCCGGATTGATAAAGGGGCCAAGATAAACAACAACCACTATGAGCTTGTCCTCTAAGCCAATAAAGATGCTGATGATGCGGAGGTAAAGAAGTCGGCGCAGAAGAACAGCCACATGATTCTGGCAAATGCGTGATCGATCCCAAGAATGAGGAGACACAGAAAGTAAAGGAGGCGCTGGAGGAATCTTTCAGAGCCAATAACTGAAGGCGTATTCTGGTTCTTTGATCTAGGGGAAAGAGAGGAGGGGGCAAGCTTGGTGACAGTGTTTCTTTGCTTCCATGGTTTCTTTTCCTGGGTAGTAGAAGCCATTCAAGGGTGCTTTGTTGGTAAATAATCAAGCTGTTTTAAGGTGAACTGAAGTTGAATCAACCAATTGTGTATTTTATAATTCTTTTAGTTTTTGGTTGGAACTGTTACTTCTACCTATATTAGTGCATCGGAATATGGGAGATTTGGAAGAAGAAATACGAGGAGCGAAAGATGCACTGGATAATGAGTCGAGAGATTATCTAGCCTCTCAAACCATGAGCTTATTCAGGACCTGATATACGATGGCGAATTTTAATTACACTCATCCCAGGCTGAAGAGGCTATCGACCAGCAAGACTGTTATTTTGAACCCTCCCCTGATATACGGTTGCTTAGGATGAAGGGTCACCTGAGAAAGGGCTAGGCGGTCGGCCTTCACTTCGTCGTGTCCTTTACTTCGTCCACTGTACAAAACTATCTCTGTATCTCACCATGGCCATGGTTCCTACATCCATCTATTGGTGGTTCAAACTCCGCAAGTAGTGCAAAATTATGGCCCTATCACTGCACAGTTTCCTCCCCCCCAAACACTAGTAGGTCTTGAAGAAGCCATGCTACGGCAATACACACTAATTGCGTTTTCCGGTCTCAGAGAAATTTGGAACATCATAAAACCAGCCTGCCTACAGGCTTTCTAGACGACCAATCCTCACCACGACAAGTGCCTCACAGCATCCTCGGGGACTCGCTGTTATAGACCACCTCTTATGGTCATCGATGCTCTTGGCGAATATACTACACTAGTATTTCTCTAACCTCTACCTAACCCATGAAGCCGATGAATGAAATCCGTCCAGATGCATGTCCCAAGATAAGAGTATTGTCTTTGACTGCCGAACAATGGGGCCGATGCTCGGGAGGAAGCCGTAGTACCTTTTCGCCCCCAAGCGTTACCCACTGACCCTCGAGTAGAAATATGTTGGCGTCGGTATTAGGTGTATCGCACGTATGTTTGTCACACCAGGATCGAATTGTGAGGGATCCTAGATTGGTGTTTAAGTGTGAACCATCTTTGGAAAATTCCAGGCTAGTTATTACTTCTTTGACATTTAAGGTCTGCCGCAGGGCGCCCGTAGCGGCATCCCAGAATTTGACCGTCTCATCACTGGAGCTGGACGCCAGCAGCCGGCCGTCGAACGAGAATGCCACTGACTGAACCGAACCTGAATGGCCCTCGAGAGTGTGCTGTAGGGTTCCTGTGGCGGGATCCCAGAGCTTGACTGTAGTATAAGTGGAGCCGGGCTCCAGCAACTGGCCGTAGGGCGAGAATGCCACCGATGAGCCGGACGCCAGTAGCCGACCATCAGGCGAGAACATCACTGACAGAACCGAACCTGTATGGCCCTCCAGAGTGTGCTGCAAGACGCCCGTGGCGGGATTCCAGAGCTTGATAGTGTTATCACTGGAGCCGGACGCCAGCAGCTGGTCGTTGGGCGAGAACGCCACTGATCGAACTGAACCCCAGTGGCCCTTGAGAGAGTTCTGCAAGGCGCCCGTGGCAGGATTCCAGAGCTTCACTATCTGGTCATCAGAGCCGGACGCCAGTAGCCCTCCATTATAGGAAAATGCGGCTGATCGCACCGAACCTGAATGGCCCTCGAGAGTGTGCAGCAAGGTGCCTGTGGCAAAATCCCAGAGCTTGACTGTGTTATCACTGGAACTGGACGCCATAAGCTGACCGTCGCGCGTGAACGAGACTGATCGAACTGGGCCTGAATGGTCCTTAAGAATGTGCTGCAAGTCGTTCATGGTGGGGTCCCAGAGCTTGACTGTGTTATCACTGGAGCCGGACGCCAGCAGTCGGCCGCTAGGCGAGAATGCGACCGACCAAATATAACCCGAATGCCCTTTGAGCGTGTGCAGCAAGGTGCCTTTGGCAGGATCCCAGAGCTTAACTGTGTTATCACTGGAGCCGGACGCCAGCAGCCCGCTATTGGGTGAGAACGCCACTGACAAAACCCAATCTACATGGCCCTCGTGAGTGTGCAGCAAGGTGCCTGTGGCAAAATCCCAGAGCTTGACTGTGTTATCACTGGAGCCGGATGCTAGCAGCTGGTTGTTGAGCGAGAATGCAACTGATCGAACCGAACCTGAATGGCCTTTGAGCGTGTTCTGCAAGGCGCCCATAGTAGAAACCCAGAGCTTGACAGTCTGATCACTGGAGCCGGACGCCAGCAGCCGGCCATCTGGGGAGAATGCCACTGACAGAACCCAATCGGTATGGCCCTCTAAAGTGCGTTGCGGGGTGCCTGTGGCGGGATCCTAGAGTTTGATTGTATTATCACTGGAGCCGGACGCCAGCAGATGGCTGTCGGGCGAGAATGCCACTGACCATACCGAACTAGAATGGCCCATGAGAGTGTGCTGCAAGGCGCCCGTGGCAGGATTCCAGAGCTTCACTATCTGATCAAAGGAGGCGGACGCTAACAGTCGGCCATCCAGCGAGAATGTCACCGACCAGACCCAACCCGAATGGCCGTCAAGAGTGTGCTGTAAGGTGCCCGTGACGGGGTCCCAGAGCCTGACTGTGTTATCACTGGGGCCGGACGCCATAAGCCGACCGTCACGCGTGAACGAGACTGATTGAACAGGATCTGAATGGCTCTCGAAAGTCTGCAACTCTGCGCTCCAGGCTTCTTCGACTTCTGGCAACCTACATAGCCAATCGGGAAGCTCTCTTTCAAGTTTACCCTTGACTATTGACTGCCTCGGTGCAAACACAAGTCCTGAGCAATAAATTTGGAGGGGCACGTCATCAGCAATCTGTCCGTTTCTAAGGACAAACCGCTTTGCATCCTGTACGGCACATAGTAGCGGCGAAAATGAACAATGGAGTGGATAGCATCACAATAGTTTGGATATCAGTGTCTTCAGGCCAGTCAACAGGCAGTGACCGGTCTCTCTTAATATTCAAAAGTCGGTGGTTTATGAACAAAAATATGTCGTGTTCGGTAACTTCTGCGGGAATTTCGTGGAGAGCGAGATCCTGATAATTAAGGTCTGCAATCTCCAAGAATCCGAGACGAATGGACAGCTCAGGCCTACTGGTCAAGAAAATACGTAGATGCACGTTGCTCGCCATCCCTAGCTGTGGAAGTAATAGAAGTATCGTTCGTATATCATTGTCTTGTTCGCATTCATCTAATGCATCAATCACAATCACTCTGGTTGGAACCTGGTGAGCAGATGGTTTTAAGCTCAGTAGTGGTTGAAGCAGTAGCTTGTTAAATTGCTCTCTCAGCGACTTCGTTCCAATGTCAGGGTTGTCATTGATTGCTTTCCGGACTCCAGGTAACAGTTGAGGAAGGTTGACCGTCAATTGTCTTGTGATTGTCGGAAACATCTTAATGGCATTCCCTCGGTCCCCTTCACCTCTTTTAAAAAAGAAACTTGTTCCCAGCAGATTGGCTTCTTCGAAGGATTTTGCCACAGTTCGAGAAACAGTCGATTTGCCAGTACCGGCCATTCCCTTTAACCAGAATATGCATTTTCCTTGCGGCGACACTGACCATTCCGCAATCTGTTGCCAGAGCTGTGCTCGGGTCCCTTCTAGACATTCGTCTTCATGTTGATCCATGTATGACCCGAACTCAGCCCCATGCGCTACTGGTAACTTTCCTATATCAAGATTTCGGTCGATAACGTCATTGGTCTGAGCTATGCCGGTGATGAGTGCCCTGGGAAGAAATAAGTCATCCGAGCGCGGCGAACACATTCAGAAGACATACGTCTGATCTACCTGCAAGGACAAGGTGAACGATGACTTGTACTTCTCGATATCCTTTGTGAGTCCCTCCACCTCTGAACGTTTCAAAGGCCACTTCAAGGCTCGAAATCCCACTTTTCTCATAAATTTTTTCCCCGACCCGGGATCTATTTTCCCTTTTAAGTCACTGACGACAAAAAGGCATTTGCTGATATCGCGGGCTAGGGTATGAGAGGTGGATAGCCTCGCGCCAGTGGGACCTTGAAGGAGTTCTTTGAGTTGCTGAAGAACCCCTTCGAGACCCGCAACCGCCCCTTGTAAGGCAACAATGTCCTCCCTAGCATTCTTCACGTCCCAAATATAACTCCCACAAATATTCACAATACTCGCCGAGAATTGTATGACCGCGATAACGCTTGCAGCAGGTGAGAGACCATCCATCTAGGAAGAAGATTAAGGATAGTATGTGGCCCTTTTTTTTTGTCGACAGGCTGGGTTGCAATAGTGGTGGAAGCTGTATGAATTCGAAGTTTCTCTGGCGAGGATAATAAATGAGGGGCGCCGACAGTGGGGCTGTGATCTAGAATACATTTTAGTGGCTCAAAGAGGGCCAATCACTCAGACCTTGAACACCTAGACATGCTTGAATGAAGGTGAGCTCCTCTTAAGAATGTAAATCTCGGTACCGAGCTCAGTCTGAACCTTAAGAATTTTCACTCCGAGGACCCTTAATATCTGGTACGAAAGTCGGAGAACTTGATTGTTTCGTTGAATGCCGGTTTCGACTCTCGGACCGAGCCGACCCAGATCAAGCCTGCCGCCCCGCCATTCTTTTCGCCCCACCCACCCGTCGGTATTGTTTCCGCTGTGAAGTCTTCCACGGTGGCGTGCGACCACACTTCTTCACTTCACTTCCTGCTTCCCTGTCGCGTGATAAATGCTGGCGTATGGACTGCCCCTTATTCTGGCCGTCCACCGGCACTCTGGTGCTGACTCGTGTGGTCCGCCGTGACGAGAAGGGCGGTGCACTGCTACTGGTGTCCTTATGCGCTTGAAGTCGAATCCTTTACCACTTCTGTCTTAATACACTATGCACTGGCTTTGCCTGTAGCTACTTATATTGCTCGCCAACATTATGGTCCGTCATGAAGTGCAGACCCTGCTTACTCTCCGAAGATTTCCCACCGGGAGATGCGCTACGTAGGGTTTAGATGGGGGAGGGAAGACGTTGGCCCCAACCCCCGACCCCCAACAGCTGCTATGACACTCAAGCTAATGTGTCTAAATGCCCTAACTTGGAATTAACGACATGCTTATAACAGAGACCTGCTCTTTCCATTCCCTGTCGAATCGCTTTGTCCGTATTGTCTTACCCTCATTCTGTTCATGCCTCAAATCTGCGTCCGATGGCTCTCTCCCATCCTGGCCGAACCGTGACTGTTGACGTCACGTTGTTTTTCATTGGATTGAGTGAGGTAGAGCCATATCATCCTTCGGCAGTGATTGAGTTCTTCACGTATGCTAGAGGTATAGCTCTAGCCGTGCGCCTGGTGATAGCACACTGACAAGCCTATAATTCTGTTGGTCCCTCAGGCCCGCCGCAGTTTCCTTGCCGACCTGGCAAGGTCATGCTGTGTGGTCTGTAATAGATATCTACGTATCATGATGACATTCAGAGCCGTTAGACAAAACCCACGATTCAATCACGCCTTCACTAAAAGAGGGTAAACAGGAGTACTCTGTAGAGAAAGGGTGTGTTAGGGACCACAAGAACCCTAGGGAGCTTGTGTAGCCCAAAGACAACTGCCCATGGCTCTAATATAGACAGTCCGTATTTGCAGCTAATCTCTAAAGGCGCGCGCTCCATTCCGCATCAAGGGACCTACAACTGTGCCAACTTCAAGTAGCATATGAGCACTACATGACTGGGAAAATACAGTAGGCCTTGCACAACTCATGCTGTGGGGTTTCTGCCGCACGATGTTTAGCATATTACTCTATATATTAGGTCCAGAGACTTGAGTGACGCAGGTGTTGGAAGTGCTCAGGTAGACTGCTCGGTCATTGTCATTGTAAACAGGATCACTCAGCCTGCGACACGCATCGTGAGAGGAAAGTAACATACATCCAGCCGCAAAGAAGGGAAAAGACCATTCAGACTCTTCAAATCGCGACAATGAGAGAGGGATCTCGACAAGGGATCCATTGGGACAATCTCGTTTCGGCACTAGAAATTCCACATCATAGGAGAATCCCCCTAGAAAGCGCCTTCCCAAATGACCGGCTTGTTTTCCTTCGCCCACACCTTCTCCGCATCACTGCCAAACGGAGGAGGAATCATTCCATTGACCCGCCAGAGTCTCCTTTCAGTCTCATCGACATGGAATTCCCAGTCATAACCTCTATCAGCAATATGAGGCTTCAGGGCATTCTCAATTGCGTCGCACGTTTTCTTGTAGACGTCGTCTTCATCATCGAGCCGAACGGCAATGTGTTCGGCAACAATTCGAATAAACGGTTTCTCCATTCTCCTTTCAGCGCCTACCCAGACATCTTCAGGGGAGAGCTTTATAAAGTTGACGACGACATAGAAAGAAGGAAGTCCGATTCCGGTGTATATTTTCGTTATATCTTTAGTCATGGCCTTCTTGGAAGAAGCGTCCTCAAAAGTGCCGTCAGGGTGGAAAATGAGCCAAAGGGGCATGCTGAGTAGCGGGCAATAAGTCAGAAGGAGACGCAGTGGCTTCTCAGGCGTATGATGCTGCAGAGTAAGAAGGGATATCCAATGCCCAACAGACCCGTTTGTCTGCCGCTTCATGCCTTTTAAGCATCATAAATGCATTGAAGCACAGTCCTTTCGGAAGTGCTCCTCACCCCGCACCTCTTCAGGTGGGCTCGGCCGCAGTTACTCAACAATTCTTCTCCGGAAGACCCGAACATTGTCCCGCGAACAGATGACAATAACTAAACACTCCGATCATACTAGCACACAGGCTTTCCGGAGACCAAACGGCTCCGGTAGATATAGTCACGTCAAAATTTTGCAGTGAACATGGTTAGAGGCGTGTCCAACTGCTTCACAGGGTGAATTTCAGAAAAGGAGACCGGAATAGATGCTATGCTACGGGTACATGGAGCTGCAGTTGACTGAACGATCTCGGATTCACTGACACCTAACCAACGATACGTATAAAACTACCTATTACTGTATCCCAGGAGCATAGTTTGCTGAGAGACGGGTTGGTCGGATAGATCAGTAATCGCATTTAATAACCCCGTGAGATAGGCGCCTGACACAAGGAGAGTACTTAGTAACCCATCAGAGTGGGGAGCACTCCCGCCTGGGTTTCTGATTGCCCTGTGCTGATTCACGTAGAATGTTCCGTTGGCCCTCGATCGCTGTGCCATGTCCACTGTGACTTCATTCCTGCAATGTTTGTGAACCCTATAAAACGACAACCCCCTACCCCCTCCTTAGTCCTTTTCCTCCTCACACGTCTACATTTTTTATTTGCAGACAAAGACGACGCAAAAGCCGCATCGACTGAAAGTGTTCACAATGCCTCGTCGAGATGTCGAATTCAAAACCTCAGACCGCCTCACTCTTCGAGGTTGGTTCTTCACCCCAAGCTCCTTCAGTGGAACGTTGCCGTGTCTGGTCATGGCGCATGGCTTCGCAGCCCATAAAGAAATGGGGCTAAGCAAGTTCGCGGAATATTTCACGTCCAACTTGCCCGTCGCCGTCCTCGCCTATGACAATCGTTGTATCGGTGCTAGTGACGGCGAACCACGGCGCGAAATCATCCCTTCGTTGCAAATCAGTGATTATTCTGACGCTATTACGTTCGCACAATCTCTGCCAGAGATTGATGCGGCTAAGATTGCTATCTGGGGCAGTTCGTACAGCGGAGGCCACGTTCTCACTGTTGGTGCCGTTGACCGTCGAGTTAAAGCTGTAATCAGTCAGGTGTACGTTCACTTTGGCCTTATGTCACAGGTTATATGGTCATGCTCCTAACTTTCGCCATACGGGAAGGCCTTTGACCAGTGGATGGGATAACTTCCATCGCTTAAACAGAGCCGACTTGATCCCCAGGCTGAATAAATTATTTGAAGATGGTCAGCTTTATCCTGTTCTAACCAAAGGAAACAATATCTACCAGAGAGTGTCTCTTTTTCTGACGAACTTCCTGTCTGACTTATAGATCGGCATGCCCGCGCCAGAGGGGCCGAGCCGGCTCGTGTGCCCGTTGTGGACAAGGATCCTCACGCATTTTGTGTACTTCCTTCGGAGGATAGCTATGCCGGGTACGGACCAGCAATCCCGCTAGGATGGAAAAACGATGTGACTCTTAGGAGGTATCTGTTCCTGTTGTTTTCTGAACAAACCGTGTGTGGACACTAGATCTGACCCTAAAACAGCCTCGAGGCATTTCGCGCATACGAACCTTCAGCCTTTATCGATCGCATCTCACCCACTCCATTGTTGATGGTCGTGATGAACAACGACGTCGTTACTCCTTCGGACCTTGCGCTTGGCGCGTTCGCACGGGCGAAAGAGCCGAAGCAGTTGCACGTAATCCCAGGAGGGCATTTTGAGCCATATGACGGGCCTCTGTTCGACAAAAATGCTCCGGTGCAGGTCGAGTTTCTCAAACATCATCTTTTGAAGTAGGAGGATGGTAAGACTACATTAATTCGTTCCAGTCTTTCCGCCTTCACTCTGGTTTCTCCATCAGTTAGTATCGACATTCGTTCCTGCGACATAGGATATTGCAGAATTGAGTTAGATTACAAGCAAATGTGATTTCTGCGCCTCTATTTTTTTTTTAATAGCACAATAGAACAAATAGCTTTCACCGACAGAAAGCGCTTACGAAGAAACTCGGCGATGGTACTACTAGATTCGGATGTATTGTCAGAGGTTTGCTGCTGTTATGTCAAGAACAGCATACTCTTGGAATCCATTCTGAGTGCACCCCGGCAAGAAACTGGTCTGTCCAAGCACCTTTTCGCCGAGAGAGAAGCCTGTCACGCCAGAGCCAACAGCCACTATTTCTCCTACCATGTCGTTTCCGAGGACCGCATAGGTTCTCGGCAATGAATAAACTCTTATCGTGAGCTTTCTGATGTTTTCTGGTCGTGAGGAGTCGAAACGGCAACAATAACCCAGATTTGCCCTTGCTTTGCTCCCGGATGAGGGACCGGCCAGTCGGTAGTTAGGGTGAGAGGCTTCCCAATCTCTGTAACAATGAGAGCCTTCTGGGTCCGAGGGGCCATGGTCGTGTAGGAATTACAGTATGCGTCGCCGTGACGTGCATCCACGCTGGAAACCCGAACTCGGGAATAGCGCGCTTATATGCATGGCAGAAGACCGGTGTTTGCTTTGGGAAACAGGCCACGCCATCAAGCAATTACGAGTAAATATCACCGGCGGTTGAACAGCATCTAGGTATCATTGGAATCTAATTGATCAGAAATCAGCTGCCGGAATGGCGAGTACAGCGGCCGAGACCTTCGCAGGGCCGCAGGGCTGAGTTCCCTCAGAGATCGGCCCAGTATTCGTCCTCTATATATGATCTATTGTAAGGCAGATACGAGTCTATACAATCCTTGAGGGAAACGATAGCTGCTCCTCCTCGTTTGCCAAACCAAGGTGTTCCATAGTTAACTTCACCAGGTATTATACTGCACGTTTTGGGATATTTGGCGCTGAAGTCTCCAGACGATAGTATTCCATACCGAGCGAAAATGCAATATTTTCGGTTGGGAATCGCTAGTGCCGAGCGCAACCAATGTTTAACTGGAAACTGACATGATAGACGCCATGCCGGAGAAGATACCCCCCGCAACATGTCACGAGGACGAGCGAAGGGACTTTTGGGCAGCCGATGATCAGTAATCCACACCCCCAACCCAGACCTACTCTCCGTGAGAGTACCGGTTACGCGTGCCCGGTAAGTCTGTGCGGGTAGCATCAGAGAGCAAACCTAGAATTACCCCGCGGTTCCTATCAGTGACTCCTGATAATTGCTTATAAATGGGGTTCTTTTGATGAGTGATCAGGTCCGATTCCGGTTCTATCGATGTTCTCGGGGCGTAGCAACACGGAAAAGGTATAAAGATACAACATTAATCTTTTCCGAAGGCCTTTGCAAATAAATTCATGCCTGTCCTGCCTGTCCTGCAACAACCCTATATTTGAAGATGCCTGGGTTGCGAGTATCTGTCTATACAGTGCCCCCGGTTCCTTGTGTTGATCATGTGTCTCATCGACAGGACACAACATGGTCCCCAGAAACTTGCACCTTGATATACTCTGAACGCGAGGCTGTCCTCGTCGATACTGGAATCACCATCGATCAAAACAAGGAATTGATCGAGTGGATTGAGGCGACCGCGCCGGGGCGCAAGCTTTCCTTCATTTACATCACGCATGGCCATGCGGATCACTTCCTAGGTCTGCCCCTGTTGCTGCAGCATTTTCCTGAGGCACAGGCAGTCGCGACTGAAGGCACTGTGCGGCATATCGAACAGCAGATATCGGAGCCCTACTTTTCGTCGACGTGGGTTGCATTTTTCCCTGGAGGTCAGCTCTATACTCCTCAGCAGCCGCCGAAAGCGCTTCCAAAAGACAACAAGTTTGTCCTGGGAAATCGGTGGACTTTCGAGGCAGTTGAATGCGGGCACTCCGATACCTTCGACTCCACGATCCTGTGGGTTCCCGACCTGAGGCTCGCTGTCTGCGGTGACGTTGTGTATGGAGATGTGCATCAAATGCTTTTAGAGGCAAACACCCCGGAGAAGCGGCAAGAATGGATCCGAGCCATTGAGAAAGTCGAGGCCCTGGACCCAATCTACGTGGTCCCGGGGCATCGGAAAGCAGATGAAATGGACGGTGTTTGGCACCTGGAATCGACGAAGCAGTATATCAGAGATTTTATAGATGTGCTGGAGAAAAAGCCACAAACTGTGACCGATGTATTTTCTTCTATGGTTGCGAAGTACCCTTATCGTTTCAATCCTATGGTTTTGGGTTGGGGGTGCGCTGGGGCGCATTTGTCGGGAGAAGTCCCCTTGGTTGAGTGAGACGTCAACGAGCAGGTATACAAACGTCGTTGAAATTTTCTTACAGATTTGCGAGTCTTGAATTTAGTTTGGATATTCCACGCCAATGCTTTTGCTGTATGTTTCAGTGGCGGCTAGGAGTCACTGGCTGCGTAGATTGAACTGCCGAGCGTATTTACTCGTCGTTCAGTTCAACCTGGGCATTGCGTAACTCAATCAAACCGACTTGCGGTCAGGATATAGCTCCTGTCTGTGTTCCGGATCATTGTCGCGGACTTAGACAAGGTCAAGTAGACAATACTCTTTCATACGGAGTATTCGTATAAATTCAGCTCGGCCGGAGTATAGAATCCGCGCACTGCTACAAAAGAAAGCCCGCAATTGCCTAATGTATCAGGAAGGCTAGGAGTAAGAAATTGAGAGGTTACGCCCCTGAATCCTTAGGGTGACAGATTTATGTGTCCAGTACCAATTCAATTTTTGTGGCTGCTTCTCAAGTCAGACCATCTATCCTCACGGATAAACAATACTCTGCCTCCTGGGTAGGATCTAGGTTAGTCTCAGCCGTGATTAGTGAGCAATCCGCCTTTTGCTCGATAAGGTTTGTGCCTGAATGCAAGCGCATACTCAGGGTGGCGAGAGTTGCGAGACCATATAAAGGCGACCTTCAGCTACCCTATTCACATCCACAGATAGCTCTTTGCACTTATTCTCTGCACTCAGCCGAGAAACAATTTACTTTCAGATACAATACTTCACCTGAGGCTGACCCGTATCGTTTAACAATAAAGGTCTCATACGCAATGGCAAAACGCTCAGTCCTCATCACGGGGTGGGTCCAACGGAAATCAGGACCGAACATGTTTGAGACTCTTGTACTAACGACTCCGTCCGGAGTAGATGCTCGTCTGGCGGCGCTGGATATCACATTGCCCTAGAATTGGCATCCCGCGGATGGCGTGTTTTCGCAACAGCGCGATCCACCAAATCTCTCTCTACTCTGGAAGAGAAGGGAATCGAGACCTTTGAACTTGATGTTACGAAGGCAGAGAGCATCGATTCCTTGAAGGATGAGATAGTGCATAGGACGGGCGGAAAATTAGACATGTTGTTCAATAACGCTGGAATAAGTACATACCACCTTCTCTTCGGTGCGGCCACTGTCTGGCTGCTAGCCTAATGTAATCATTAACAGCTGCTCACCGAAACTTTGTCACCTAGTGTATGAAGCTCCGGCAATCGAAGCAGATGCCACTTGCATCCGCAATATGTTCGATACCAACGTGTTCGGTTTGTTCGACATGGTTAAAGCATTCACCCCTCTTCTGCTATCCTGCAATGGAACCAAATACACACCACCGGTGATCATCAACACAGCATCGGTACTCGCCCGTCTGCCTTTTGTATTTTCATCTGCATACAACGCATCGAAAGCAGCCGTGGCCACGTACAGTGACACTCTCCGGATTGAACTGGAACCCCTGGGCATTAAAGTTGTGACGTTATTCATGGGTGAGGTTTCCACGAAGCTCATGTCTCCTGATAACGTCTCCTTTGTACCCGGGAGTCTCTACAGTGATGTTTTAGAGCGGACCAAGGAGAGAAGTCGAAACCATGCCGACAACAGCATGTCACCGGAGATCTTCGCTAGACAGGTGGTCGATCAGATACTGACCCAGTCTCCCGAGCTCGGAAAAGGAGAATATATGTGGAAAGGCACTAATGCGTGGGTGGTTTGGCTCCTTAACGCCGTGGGATGGAGAAAGATATTCGACGGCCTAGTCAAAAGGATGGTCGGTCTGGACAACCAGCAGATCCAGAAGGCTATTCTCCAAAAGGCTCGGGCCTCTGTGAGTCGGGCGTCGGATGTCTAGTAAGTTCCTACATCCGCCTAGAGTATATAGCTTCTTTGTCCTGTCTTTACTCTTGAAAATTGCCATCCTTCGGACTCTTGAGCTGCATGTCCTGAGAGCGCGTAGCCTCGAAAAGGAAGGCAGTCCTGGGGAAGTAAACATCATTAAGACGAATTCTCTTAGAGAGTAAGACAGTATATTTCTGGACATACACAAACGACCCTGCATAATCCAACAAAATTCTGAAGGCTTTCCTAGAGTTACTCATCCTGTGACAAGTATTTCTTCAAGAAGGAGCTGTCCACGCTGCAGCCCCTCTCAAACTTTGCTTTGTAGTGCGTATCCTTGAAATCGGCCATGTAATCAAATCTCAGCATGCAGAATGTGTTGACTATATCCAGACAGATCTCAACTCACCGCGCAGACCCACCCCGTGAGCCATGTCCGTTGAAATCTCCACGTGATTGTCGACTTGAAGTTCGGTCTCGAAACACACGAACACCTCCTGGTCCTCATCCTTCAATGGAAGGGTTCAGAAAGGAACCGTGATGGTAGTTGCATCGTCATGTACGTGCTTCTGCTGCAGCAACTAATGGTGTATTGGCGCCGGACTGGCTTGCAACAACCTATCGTGGCATATACTTAGTTTTGTTGCCCGACACAGAACTAATGCAAACCCAAGAGACGTCAACGCACTTATAACTCCAACAGAAACCCAGTGTGGCCCGTTTAATAATTCTACCGCTGCTTTTCTCCGCAGCATCCTCTAGAACCACTGAAGTCCTGCATACAGCACGCGGGATGCTGGACCCTGAATAACGGTGCTGGAAGCCTTCATCTTCTCCTCCGTATCAGGCGGCACTCACGAACGATCTGCGACCTCGCGTTTGAGAAATCGGGCATGTAGATCCGAGCGTTGGTCGCCTGGGCAAGCAGGTCGCCGCCTTGGAGGACCTGCGCGTAAAAGCCGAAGATGTCGTATATAGGCTGACCGTTGGGACGGGATAATCCCAGGGATTTCGGGATGGGATGGGATTTTGGGATTTTGGGATGGGACGGGATTCCCATTTTCCATCCCAAAATCCCAAAATAATGCCAAGACAAATATGGAATCCCGTTTTTATGATTAATCCGGATAGGAATCCCATCCCATTTTAAAATTGGGATTGGGAATCCCGTTTTGTGCAGTTAAACGGGATGGGATTCCCGTTCTAGCCCTATGTTTGGGATGGGATGGGAAACGGGATGCCAAGAGGGAAAACAGGATAGAATGGAAGATGGATTAAGCTCAAGTCTGGCTCTTTCTATTGAGATTAGTCAATTGACTCTTGCTTACCTAAAACAGGCAGAATGTATACTGGTCAGCTAGGCTTTCTGGTATGGTTAAAAGTTTTCTCTTTATATAGAATTTAACTTAACTAGACCTGTTGCTTACCAGAACCAACTATATTTAGGGTTCTGGTCTTTTATGCTATAGTGGCACTGCTTACTGTATTCTGCAATATCCTTCAAGACCCACTCCATTCATTCTCAAGAGATGATGCAAGACTTCTGAAGGAGGCTGTAGGTCTTATAGAACGCTTCTCTTATCAAATATATTAGAAAAGAAGGCTTCAAACAGTAAGGTTATAGCAGACTTTATAGCAGAACTAAGTTGGCTGGCGGAGTTTACCATCAGGAAAGCACGGTATGAGTCAGACATGGGTCCTATCTACTATACTTGACACCTTGACAGTAAAGGGATGGTACAATGAATCGAGTTGCATCACTACTGCATGTATTGTATGATATCCAGATAAGATACGCTCTACAAAGGCAATTCACAAGATATGACTGATTGGGGACTTAATCTGGGGTTTAGTAATTCTGCAGTATAGTAATCATGAACCAAAGGTTACGTTCTTGTCTCATTAAAGGCGCGAGTGTTGGAGGCGACTCAGCTCTTAAACAGATATAATATAACCTATTGAGCTAGAGGTGAAAGGGCTCATATATACATTTAAAGATGCTTGCAGTTGTTTAATAATGCACAAAACTGTACCACCTTAGATTTTAGAGTCCGACACAACTTCACATTCGTCGTCTCCATATCATGGGTGTATGTCCGAAATTTGGGCTCAAGCACCAACGGGCATATCCAGGGTATTACCTGATAAGGGTTACTGCTAGTACTTCCACGTCCATGAAAGCGGGATGAAGATCTGAAGAACTCGGGACATGATTTCACCTTTTATAAGTATGTTGAGAAACTATGGTGAAATAGAATAGAAAAACAGGGCTAATTCAGAAGGTGTTCCCTGTGTCCCAAAACGGCATATATGACATGGGCAACAAGATATTGAGAATCCCGTCAATCAGAGATCCTCAGCCATCACGCACATTATACTACAGCTGAATGTATAGCTTATGGCAGCATGCCCGACATTGGCTACGCAGTATACAAGCAGCTTGCAACGAGATACGCGTTCGTCGTCTCCTTACTGTAAGGAATCTTCTAGCTGCCATATCGTGGTAAAAAAAAAAAGAGGATCTACGTCTCTCCCGGTAGAGAATCTAAGTCGATCAATTTGCCTTGGGGCTGTAAATGATGTAGCAAACGAGGGCATTTATAGGGAAGATTGGGAGAAAAATAAAATATCTCCGAACTCTTGTTAGATTATGGTGATTGGCTACCCATCCCGTGGGAAGAAAAGCGCCACTCAGGCCCATGACAAATCCATAGGGAAACTGCCACACGATGTACCGTTGTAGCCAAGAATAGGACCCTAACAACTGGAGAATCAGCAGTTGTAATATTAATTCTGCAGGTGGCCTGTAGGGCCGAGCAGTTTCCGGCTTTTTAAAAGCCAACATAGAATACCTACCATTCGATTGCCCCGAGAAAAAGGATCACTCGCGGTGCAGTGCAACTGCGTATATCACAGTGATTTGGAGGTGATATTGCAGCTAGTGTAAGAAAGCAGACAAACCACAGTATCATTGTAGTCCACTCTATTGCCAATATGGTAATGCGAGGTACAACCCGACTGGGTAGTTCCAGGTTTAGCGCAAGAACCGGTGTCGCCAGGAAGGCGCTCCATATTGCATTGGAGAATATGAGGATGATGATGTAGTCGAAACGTAAAGTAAGCATGACTGACCGAGCCTCCGAGGTCAGAACCAGCCAGAAGGGGGTACCAGTAGTGACATACCATAAGGACATAGACCGAAGACGACAAGAGCAACAATAACCTGAAATATGCGCACAGGGTATATCCAAAGATCGATCGTCGCCATTCTTGGAAGGCCATACTTGGGATACTCAACATGTTTTCCCGCAAACATTGCTCTGAGTCCTGGTAATTGATATTGTATAGGATTGATTGTTCACCAGCAAATGACGCTTCCTTCAGATGTCAGAATGAAAATATCTTCAATAGGAAGGCAAAGTATTAAATGTGTGCATTCATCCAGTTGACATGTAACAACGATTACTGATCTAGCTGATAACTCGACATGTCACTGGGTTTTCAGTTCAGAGATCAAAAGGTTAGTTAGAAATCTCAAATGCCGGCTACTGTTCCTCGGTATATTTGAGGGTTCGAGGCAAGAGCGGAATAGCGACCAATACTAATTTTATGTCGTAATCTTCGTTGAACCGTGATCTGAAATTCGGACCAGGCCCCTTTGGATTCGGGCGTGAATAGTAATCAAACCGAGCAGTAACAAATGATGTCACTACTGGACCGTGCCCATTATCCACTGGCTGGTCCACGGGATAGTCACCCAGATTTCAACCCGGGTTCACACCTGGTTTCGCCATTGCAAGGCCGTCAGCGGTCAACCGGTGGCAAGCCATTCGAGGAAGAATCAAGATATCATACAATAACACAAAGGACTGTGAAATAAACGGTCTCATTCATCTTTCCCCCGCTATCTTCCCTACGCATACTTGGTGAACCTCTCCGAGTGCTTTAGGCAGAAGGGGCGTTCATCCGTTACAAAGGGCCTTCGCTAAGCGACCTGCTCTTTGCCAGGTGAGACCGCTTGATTAGTCCAGACAAGCCAGGGCAAGAGTGGTGGACAGTACCTTCATCTGCACATCCTTGCTTGTCAAAGATGGCGGATCTGACAATCCCTTCCGCTGCTGAGGGTTATACTGAGCGGAGGAAAAGGGGTTGTATGAAAAGCCAGATCAGGCAAGATATATCCCCAAATGTAGGGTTTTTGCAGGTGTCCAAACAATCCAGGAATGCTAATTAGGAAGCAAAGAGACAGAGGACCCAGGTCAGGTTAGCACAGCATGCATATCGTTCACGAAAGGAGGCCAAGCTACAGGTACTGAAGAATTGGGTTCATGAACTGGAAAGGCTTATTGAATAAATAAATGTGACATTTCTATCCTTCACTAATAATCTGATGAAATCTGGTGTGCTGTCAACATGTCCAGATATCGTGCGGAGGCTCTACCAAACCATAGTGTAATCTTTATTACTTACAAATCAGGCTGTTTCTATAATAGGAGACGGCGCTGACCCCCTCAACACTGAGAGAAATATATTAGATACAAGGGAGAACGCAGGTGTTGTTGATACACTAGAACAGGATATATCTAGTACTCATAATATATATGATGTCTCCAATGTCCCTCTTCCTGATATCCAAGAGCTTGTTGTACAGGCTCAGCAGGAAGATAGCAGCCAAGGCCCCTTTGCTGTAACCCAGAAATATGATCTTGCAGTACCGGAAATACCAACACAAGCGACGCGCCTTTACTCAATGCCGTTGTTCCTGAATATGCCGCGGCCTGGCACACATACTCTAGAATGAGCGAGTTTCGCCAGCCGACTCTATTGTGCATGTGTTGAATAAGGACATCAGTGTCTAATGAATCTGTCATACCAGCTTGAGGAAGTCACTTACAAATTCAGACTTCTGTTGAAGATCTTTCCGCTACAAAATATCAGAGCGCACTTCGAGGAGTTTCTAAGCGGTGGATATCACAGAGCCCTCATGGAGCTGAATACCCCCCTTCATTAGTATTGGTGGCGCAGGGAGACATTTTCAGCACAAGCAGAGAAGCTATGTCGTTGACAATGCTTTGTTCCAGCCGAGAATGATACAGGTTGCGACAGAAGTTGACCCTGATATGCGAGGTGACTGGTTTGGTTGTTATGATGTGGAAGGATATCTGGAAAAGTGCAGAATTATCCCCGTTCGGGGCCTTCCCCGGGCAAAGATAATGTTTCATCAGACTACTCCGGGCTCGGAGCGCGACCTTCGCCATCAACAACTCTCTGGATTGAACACTTCCCAACGGTCTGGGAACCAAAAGATCATTGACGAAACTACATTAACTGAACGTAAGTCCCCCGGGTCAACCCGACCAAATTAGTCGGAGGTATGGGCGTTAGGAAGCTTAACTTTGTAGATAGTGCTGAGAATGTCTTGTGTGTGCCTCGGTAGAGCCCCCGGATTTCCTCGCGCTACTGTCGAATCCTTCGCAAATGAGTTTTCAATGTATTACTCAAGCTAGCTTTGAGTATCCCGTATGTGCATGGACGTCGAAAATGAAAGCGTCGGCCCCGTCACTTTCCGTCTGCCAGGTGTCACGAAAAGGATTATGTTCCCGGTGTCTGGATCGTGCATACGGAAAGAAATCCAAAAATGCAAGTCGATGTCTGAGGCTTTCATCGTTATACAATGCCAACTATTTGGAATACTATTAACCCATCCGATCCATGGACTCCTATTGGCTACCCTCTCGGCGAGGGCCTAGCACCGCAACCTTATAGAACATAGCTTAATGACAAGTGTTATAGCCTATCCAATGACGATATTTGATTCTCCACATCAGAAGGGCTTTTCTATCATCGATTGGTTATCAACGAGCTCGGGTTGTTATCCTAGCCGATCCCTATGTGCTTATTTGCTTGTATGTGACCACATGAGACTCGGACGTGGTAAGGAAGCAATCTTGAAGTAAATGTTATCCAGGCACCTTCTGTGGTCTTACTCAACGATATATCCGCTAAGGAAAGTGCAGTCACGGAACTCAACTATTAAGTTGCCACTGCCTACCATGAAGATTGTACATATCTCCTGAGCCTTTGGTAATCCGTTGGCGTCCGCATCGTTGGATACACTGCTAAGGGTTGCGAGGTGGGTTTAGGGGAGGGGAGGTCGCCCAAATACTAGATGGAGTTATTTTTGCGAAAGGAACTGCACTAAAATCAGCTTATTCTTGTCCGCAAATTATCCAAATATCTCCCTGTAGGCAATGCAAAAGCGGAAGAGCATTTCCGAGCACAACAGAGGGTTTCAGTTTGCAGGAAATCCAGAAACAGCTCTAATGCGGGATTGGGATTTTTGAAGCCGAAGCTCATCTAGATACCTACATAGTATAGTTGCAGCGCTTTCTGCAGTTGGGCTTACGTACAAACGTTGAGGCGCCGCAGTAATTGCCACGGTTTAGAATAGACAATGACAACGTCCCGATATATCCCCAACAAATCCTACATAGACAAGCAACAGACTAATCTATAGGGGCCCTGAAGACTTTTCTCACGGGAACGGGTCTAGGTCTGGGCGGCTCGGGTGCAGCCGCTCGCTAACGAGATTCCGTTGTATAGTTAACTACCGTGGCTTGCCGTATATAACGTTTTCAACTATCGAGCCGCGCCCTTTCCACCAAAACATCTACTTTCTTCATTCAACGCGTCTTTTCTCGTCACCACTATTCAATATGCCACTTTCTAATGAGCCGCGTATTCAGGTGGCTATTTCAGCCTATGAAAATGGCCAGATAAAGTCAATTACACGCGCTGCGGCCCTTTTCGCAGTTCCTGAAAGCACCCTACGTGACCGGCTTCACGGCGCTAAATGACGATCGGAAACACGCGCTAATAGTCATAAACTGACCAAATTTGAAGAGGAATTGCTTTTAAAGCGATTAGTAGATGCAGGTACGCGAGGATTTCCAATTCGACCTAAACTTCTACGTGGAATGGCCTGCCGCAGCTACCGGAATCGAATGGCCTTATAACTTTATTAAACGGCATCCTGAAATACGTACGCGATATACGAGACGAATGACATATCAACGCGCAAAGCAGGAGAATGCAAAGGTTATGAAGCCTTGGTTTGAGACTGTATAAGCCTCTATTCAAGAACATGGTATGCACGAGGATGATATCCGGAAATTTCGACGAGACTGGCTTTGCAATGAGACCCTGCTCTACATCAAAAGTAATTACTGCAGCTGAGCGGAGCGAGCGACCTCGCAGAGTTATCCAAGGCAATCGTGAATGGGTCACGATTATCGAAACAATCGGGCCAAGAGGTGTACATCTACCGCCAGTCATTATATTGAAAGCGAGCTTTCAACAAGCTGCCTGGTTTCAAGAACCTAAGCTCCCTCGCGACTGGTGGATTTCTACTAGTCAGAATGGCTGGATGACCGATGAAATAGGCCTTCTCTGGCTTAAAAGCGTCTTTGAACCGTTTTCTAAGCGCTATATGACTGGTGCTAAGCAGTTGCTTATTCTTGACGGTCATAGCAGCCATTTAACTGCTAAATTCGATAATTCCTGCAAGCAGAATGCAATTATATGTCTCTGCATGCCTGCCCACGCTTCGCGGCTTCTTCAACCGCTTGATGTGGGTGTTTTTAGCCCGCTTAAGAAGGCGTACGGAAAGCTTCTTGCAAAGCGCATGGAAGTCGGTAATGATCATATTGATAAAGAAGGCTTTCTATCCAGATGCACGCGCTAAATCCTTTACTTTTACAAATATCTGCAGCTGTTTCGCAGGAACAGGGCTTAAAACTATTCAATCCAGACCGTGTTCTTTCGCAGCTTACCTTTCGACTACGTACACCTACACCTGCACCATCACTAGCTGAAGGCTCGATTTCCTCTGCTTTTCAGTCTCCGCAGCATACTCGCCAGTTAGATCGAAAGGTTCGAAGCCTGCAGAACAACCTTAATAAGAAATGGCAGCTTTCTAGCAGTCCTATTGCTCATATGCAACACCTTGAGAAGCCGCGCAAATGGCGATGTAAACTACCCTTCTTTTACAGCAAGAAATTAGGGCCATACGCGCTGAAAATGGGCGGCAACGTCAAATAAAGGCAATGAAGCGTGCTGAACTAAGTAATTACCGCCTTCTTAATGTACAGGAGGGCCAAAATCGGGTTCAGCAGCTGGATACGCAGCTTCATGAGCAGCTGAGGAATCCACTCCAGTGCCTTGTCGACGGGCTCCACAACGCTGCAGCGGGTGTGGAATAGTGGGACATGCGATTCGAAATTGCCCTAATAAATAGCTATTATTTCATATATTTAATTAGTCAAATTTAATGGCGTTGGCGGTTGAAAAGCCTTAGAAAATAGATGTTTTGGTGGAAGGGCGTGGCTCGGTTGTAGGCGCGGCTCGATAGTTGAAAACGTTAGTTGCAGATTCGTTATGTCAACGTTATTAATCGAACAACTGGTTCACCTGCTGATTGTGTTCACTAATCATCCAAAATGCGCGAGTCGCCACCGACATATTAGGAGCGGTTGATACATGGATCAAGTACCGTTTGTAGTAAGCGATACAACATAGGTTGTTTTAGTGGGGCAAAGGTCGGCCTCAGATTGTAATCTCCAGTAACCCAATAATGCAGAAGACGCCTTTGACATGGTTAACATGTACTCTATTTTGTGGGCCTTTGCATAAGCTCCACCTCCACAAGAAATCTGTTGACCCCAGAGCTTCCAAGCTTGCGAACATTTGTAGCGAGTAAATCGGCTGGTTACTATTCAGGATTTGTCAACCATCCGCGGATTACATAGCGACAGCCAGAATCGGGTGGCAAGTTCAACTCTCACGAAAGGTCGGACAAGTTAGCTAGCTACTGAGAAATTTGTCATTGGAGATCACCCGTCATCCAAATTTTTTCTTTTTCTTTCTTTTTTTTTTCTTTCGGTTTTAGCACTCATGATATCTACTTATAAATATCTGGGAAGCTGCCCTTGCTCCCAAGCAGCTTAGAAACTCCGCCATAAACCATATTTATATCGACACACGACTTGCCTTATCAATACAGCCCTACGCTTAATAGCATGATGGTTGACTTGAGAGAAATTGCCGTAATCGGAGGCACTGGCGCTCAGGGCATGCCTGTGGTCAAAGGTGAGGGTTAAAAAATCATTGAATTTGCCGCTTTGGCTTGCGCTGATTTTGGAGTAGCCCTGGCAGAGAGTGGACGATACCGTCTCAGGGTCTTGACCCGCAACCCCAGCTCCACTCGCGCGCAGCACCTGGCTGGTCTCCCTAATGTGTCCTTGCTCCAGGGTGCGCAGGACAACCAACGGGATTTACATAATGTATTCCGAGGAGTCTATGGTGCCTGGGTCAACACAGACGGGTTTACTCTAGGGGAAAAAGATGAACTGTTCTACGGCTTTAGAGCCTATGAGATCGCGAGATCTGAAGGGGTACAGCACTACGTCTGGGCTAACATCGAATATGCCATGGATGCCGCCAACTTCGACGAAAAGTACCATTGTGGCCATATGGACTCCAAAGGACGAGTTGGCAAATTTATCCTTGGCTTAGGACAGGGCGGTATGAAGAGCACACTCTTCAGTACTGGGCCATATATGGATATGCTTATGGATGGGATGTTTGTGCCTATCGAGCAGCAGGACGGGTCATTTATGTGGGCCAATCCAGCTCGTGAGTTCGATCCCTCATCCAGGATTCCCAAAGATTCGACTTAGATGGGCTTATCTAACTTCTATTAAAGCAAGCGACATGAAGATGCCATTGATAGCACTCTGTGATGTTGGTGCCTACAATCTCTGGATTTTTGACAACCCATCCGAGTCGGCCGGTATGGATCTCCAAGTTATGACGGATAATGTCAGTTTCGGAGAGATCGCAACGATCTTCACTAAAGTCACCGGCAAACCCGCGGTCCATAAGTCCATCCCATTTGAAACATACGCATCTGTTGCAGAGCCTTACCCCGGCGCATCTGTGAACTGGGCCCTCGGCCCCAATGCGGCTCGAGATGACTCTATCATGAGTTGGCGCGAAAATTTTGGGGCGTGGTGGCGCTATTGGGGAGACGGCATTACCAAGGCACGGGATACGATGGTTCTAGACCGTATCCACCCGCAGCGCATCAAGAGCTTGGCAGATTGGATGAAGCATGTCGGCTATGACGGGAAACAGAGGAGCGTCCTGAAAATGGTCGAAGACTGGAGTATCAAAAATGGGGCGTCGCCTCAGAAGTGAATTAAATCTTCCAGCTTGCTAGATCAATTAAGCACGAGGAGTTCTTTTAATATCCATCTAATTTTTTGCGTACTGTTTTGGGTTTTGTGTGTGCTCCGCCTGTACTAAGATGCTGTAGTAATACTCGATTATTTTGATATTGAATCAAGCTCCGAAAGTGACCGGAGAAGTTCATGGTTTACTAAAGCGAAGTAATGCGGAAGGTTCATCGTGGTCAACGGAAAATCGTGGCAAATGATGACGGTAGTTAGACCAGGTACAGATCCTTCGGCATCATAAGAGGTCAATGGCCCTGGGGCCCTCAATCTCCAGTCATTGGTAGTCATAAAGCGCTGCTGCAATTCAGACGAACTAAGACGTGGTGGGTCAAATAGTCGTCCATGGCTGAGCTCAGGGTGCTAAGGAGAAGAGTTCCAAGTGAATATATATAGCATATTGGCACGATAAGGTGCCACGTTTTCAAGAAGCAGTCCAATAGTGATTGCAAAAATGCGTGACAGGAAGTTGGAGCAAGCCACTCATGTCGTGAGTTCGTGTCAAACCCTGGGATCTACCTAAGCTGCGCAACCTGCTAGTGTAGTAGTTCAAGCACGAAGGTGACTAGAATCCACTAGTCCGAGCAAGGTAGAAGCAAGGCCAAGAGGATACATATATCCGCTTGTGATAAGAGTATGGACGAATCGTGCTAGCAGTGGTAACTTGGTAGTTATCAATGACCGTTGTATTGAACGCGAAGAACTAAACAAGAACTATCTAAGTACATGGTAATGAGTGCCCTTATATCCGTTCAATCCGGTGATGATAGCTGAGGTAGTTTGGTATGATGGTAGCTTGGTAGCAGATGGTTGAGCGTTGCGATGTTGCTATCGTGCGATCGTGCTACCACTTAGGTCACGTGTGGTGCCTGATTGGGTGGTCTGGTGGTTCCTAGAAAATCAAGTACGTGAAGGTACCTACGGAATATATTAACTAAAGAACAAGTTATACTTGGTCTGGTTCAACTGCTACATTTCGCGGTATAAATCCGAAGTATGATTACATATGTCTTTGCACAGGTATCTTGGCTTCCGGAAGACCGGCATTAGTACGGCAGACCCTTAAGACAAAACTGCAACAACAAAAATTTCATGTAAGCGCTAGTATAGGACCGGCAGAAAAATAAATATGTACATACATAATGGCCTGCTTGGTTTCACCACGTAGCTAGTGGCTACTTGTCCTGAGTACCACGAAGAGGTACAAGCCTTGCTCAAGGTGTTGTATACAGGGCCCGTACAACTAGGAATGCTGGTACTGGGGATATGCCTGTAAACAAAAGAAATCTTATACATACCTTAAAGATATATAGGGTTATTAGCCCCTCCTTCTTTATACTTATCTAAGTTAATTGGATTATCAGCCCTATCGCCCTTCTCTAAATCTAAGTTAATTAGAAAACATGGCCGCTGTCCTTGAGCCCCCTGGAATAAACTATTGTTAATAGATTATACAGCCTCCCAATTCTTATCTCAAACAGAACACTGACTTGTATAGTCAGGCTATTTACAGTTGGCGCATGCTCCACTAAATGCCTCTGGAATATAGCGGTATTCAGGGAAGGTATATTGGCCAAGTATACCCCGGCATCTTATATAAGGTTGCTCCAAATGAACCCCCCTTGATTGAATGAGCAGGGCATTGATATACGAGTCGCGCATGCTAAAGATCTGCCTAGTATTGACTCTGCCAGAGATAAAAGCTATGAAGCGCCCTGTACAGGCCAGCAAGGCTCTCTATATATTATTATAAGTATACTGTGACAATAGACAATTCCCAATAGGGAGAACAGGGTTTCTGCCTGGAGCTATTATTCCAAGAATACAGGTAAAAAGAGCTTCCAGTTCCTCCAGACTTATTGGATAATTAGTAGACACGTTAATAGGCGTATTATTAGGATTAAGACTAATATATATATAATTTATATAATCCTTATAGTAAGAATTATATAAATTATATAAAAACAGTTAGTAGATATTTTAAGAAATAAAAAGAGACAGAGAATTAATATAGCTTATATACTATTATATAATAGTAGTAGTGGTAATTAGAGAAAGAGAAAAAAAAAAAAATAAAGTTATCTCTACTTTTATATTACTAAGATCTTAGTAATCTTAGATAGCCTTAGACTATTAAAACTCCAGAATCCAGTAGAGTAATTATATATAGATATAAAAGTAATCTTTATTAAGAACAGTAACTAATTATAGTAAGTAGTTAAATTCTTATATAACTAAACAGACTAGATAATTAATAAAATAATAGAATAAATAGCTAAGTAGTTAAATACTTATATAATTAAAGAGAATAAATAGATATTAAAATAGTAAAAAAGATAATTAAATAGTTATATTTTTATATAGTTAAGTAGTAATTAAACTAATTTAAATTTAGTAAAGTATTCAAGATCTTCTGGTTAAAAAATATAGTACTATCTTATATAATAGGCTATATTATTTTCTTCAGGAAGCTAAACTAATAGTAATAGAGAATTAAATAAAGAATTAGACTTTTTTTTTTTTTTTTTTTTTAATTACTGGTAACTCTTCTGGCTCTATCTTAATAAAAATAATTAAGAATAAATACTTTTTAGTTATCTTCTATATAACTGATTTTATTTTAATCTTAGTTATAGATTTAGACTTTATCTTCTTTTTTATTTTTTTCTTTATTTTTTTTTTAATTTAGTAAAAGTATCTATATATTTCTTTTATATAATAATTATATAGATAGTCTCTAGATCTTCTTTATTTTTTTAAAACTATATTAATAAAAGTATCTCTAAAGACTATTTCTTATTAATATCTTTAGTAAAGTAGACAGGCTCTAATTTCTAAATTATTTAAATAAAAAAGTACTGATTACTATCTTTTTTATATTTATCTAGAAGCTTAGTTAAAAGATTAATCTTGAGAAAGTTATCTAAGAATTTAATTATATAAGAAAAAAGCTTAGCAGTAATTTAATCTAGTAGATATTAATATTTAATAAGAAATAAGCTAAAAGTATAGACTAATATAAAGAGATATATTATTTTCTATCTATATAAAGATTTAGCTCTAAGATATAAAAATAAATAAAAATAATAAAAATAGATATAATACTGCTTAGTTTATTCTTCTTTATATAAGTAATCTTAAGTTAATATAACTGCTCAGCTCTATCTATATAATTATAATAAATAAATTAAGTTATCTATAAAAAAGATTTAGAAAAGATAAAGATAGTAATTATAGTTAAAGATATATTTAAAGATATAAAAAAAGAATTAATAAGATTAATTATTTCTATATCTTATATATAAGATAGAGAAGTTCTGCTTTATTAAATAAAGTATAAGCTATAGATAAGAATATTACTATATACTTTATCTATATAAGAATAGTAAGAGATTCAGGAACTTATTTTAAGTATATTAAAAAAGATTTTTATAGATTTAATTAATATATAAAGAGCAGGATTATATATTAGAGTAGCAGTATAATAAATTCTAAGCTATATCTAAATCTAGCTAGTCTCTATATCTCTAGATTTCTTTTAATTATATAAAATCTTTATTTAGAAGATATTCTAGTTAGTTATTAGCTTCTAATTAAATTCTTTTATTAGCTAGCTTAATAAGTCTAGTTCTGGCTTATTTTTCTATCTAATATAGGCCAAAATCCTAGCCTGTAGATTAAAGTAAGTTATATAAAATAAAGTAAAAATATCTTCTCTAGTATACTTAGAAGAATTCTAGAGATTAAAGCCAAGCTCTTTTAATTAAATAAAAATCTAATTATAAATAGTAAAAGATAGATATTTCTTAGAGTCTTTAAAGATTAGCTAAAGTTTTAAGAAAAAAGTAGATTATTTACTCTATTCTTATATATTTTCCTGTAAGGAATAAAGAAGACTCTTATTAAAATTAAGGCTATAATTAAGTATACTATTATTAGAATAGTTATAGTTTATAAATAATTTACTAGAGATAAGATATGGCTGGTTCTTTTATATATAAATAAAATAATTATTCTAAGTTTATATAAAGAAGATTATCTTAAGGCAAAGAATTAGTATATAGATTATATATAATATAATCTAATTTACTAGACTATAGACTTGTTAGGCCCGCGGGTTGGGCCGGGTTTTTCAGGTTTTGCAACCCAGCCTGTTGGGTTTGGGCCGGGTCAAGATAGTATACAAACCACCCATGGGTCAAAATATATATATGTGAACCACCCGCAGGAGCCCACGGCTGTAGATCCTTTCCTAGTAGAGCAATAATTTATATTCTTGATAGAATACAGTCTCTTAATACTGTAATTTATTTATATCACTGTAGGTAAATAATATATTTACT